>NC_064920.1:636798159-636910659 GCF_023897955.1 Schistocerca gregaria | reverse complement strand
TCTATCATGCACTTCGTTATGATTGGCAGTGTAAGGATGTAGATTTCATATTAAGCATAAACCCATTAACTAGCAGAAATACTGATTTTATACTAAAGTTTGATTTTAGACAGAAGTTATCTCTTGCGAACATTGTATAATTTCCATACTTTGCTTGTTATTCTTAATAGTGTATGGCTCAGCAGCTCGTGTGCTACAGTGTAGCTGACAATTTAAAGAAAACCACAGTTACACTATGAAACCAGATAACGCATCTTCCAAACGGACGCGAGTATCAAGAGCTTTCCTTTCACCTCTCCAGTCATTCAATACTAAATCAATGAGATGCGATGTAATAAATGTCAAAGTCGTAACAGCAGAAATAGTCCGGTAAAAAGTTAACAAGAAACCCCTTTTGTAGCCGACGTCTCCTTCACACGCCGATTTTTGTGTGCAAAACGAACTGAAATATGGTCATTGGTCAGAGAGCGCCTTGTCCTAATCGTTCGAAGGACATCTAATCTGGATCAGTTAACTGATATAGGGAGACCACACTGGTCCATCTTCCCTACACCGAATAAGTATCGTTATACCTGGAAAAGCTAACCGAAAACAAAATTACGGCAGCCCCAAGAGACGTCTCTCTAATACTGTGTAGCGTCGACGGTTGCCTCAGTTCAGGAACAAAGATAGGTCACAGATTTTTTTTTTAAATTCTCTTGTTTTCCATCTCTGAGGTAGATGGTGGGCTATAGGAGAACATAGCCCTTTAGGGCCAGTAGTAATTTGTTCTGTTGTGATACAGTTTCTTGAGGGTAAGCGCGCACTTACTTAATTTTGTAAGATTTCTTATTGAACATGAATGAATAGGTGGGAGGAAGGTGTTGATGTTCTTATTTATGTTTTCTTTTTTCTAAATCTCAATCCTGGCATTCGCTTTACGGGTAAGAGAAAAACCTCCGATCGGAAAACCTCAGCTGCAATCGGTTGCCTGGTGTTCTGGCTTAGGCATCTTCTCATTATCTCTGTGGTCTTTATATTTTAATACTGTGGTCTTGAAAAATTTTGTTTATGTTATAGAATTTTAATGCTGTTATTTAGAAGTTGAAATCTTGAAAATTTTGTAGAGAATTTTTGTCTCCTGTAGAAATTGACTCAAGTACTATTGCTTACCCCAAATCCGTGTAGCCGTATCGACGATCTCATTTATTTCTTCGTTGTGCAGAGGACTAACGTTGAGTCAATCTGATACTGCTTCGAGAATTATGTAGGGAGGAAGGCATCTTTGAATTTTGTTGTAGTATCGTGCTGCAGGAGTGATTTTTTAAGTCCGCGGTGACGTAGCCTGTTGACTGCGAATCTGGTGATTTGTTCAATTATTCGGTCTAGCATGTTTTTGGCATTAACTGTTTCATAAACGGAATTATTTCGGAATTCATAGCTTAGATCTCCAGAAATTCGTAGCATCCTCCAGTCAGAAGGTATAATTCTTTTCATTTGGATAGGTGACATGGCCCACTCTTGAGATCTTTATTCGAGAATGGAGTGGACGAAAATTTTGAATGTCAGAAGGGCAAAAGATTGATCCACTCCACTTGTTCGTGAGACGTATTAAGTTGAATCGGCTCTTAGCTTGTTTAATTGTTTTGCTGCAGATTTAGGAGTTCATCTAGACAGATTCCAATATATTTTACGTTGATTTGTGGACCAATGTTTTGTCCCTAAAGTCGAATGTTCAGTTTGTGAAGATCCTGTAGTCGGTGGTTGGTAAGGTTTCTATGTCTGAATAGAATAAGTTGGCTTTTGTGGGAGTTAGGTCGAATGCTCCATTTACTGAGCCAGTTTTTAAGCTTTCTGCTATAGTTGTTAGACTATTCATTGACTACACTGCGGGGCAGTGCTTAACGCCAATAAGTGCTGACATCAGCGTATGCCACATCCACCAAAAACTTCTCTTCGATAATTGTATCTTGCAGAGCTACCAAATTGTGGGAATGATGATTGCTACATTTCACCCACTGTCACAGACAGTCCCACACGCTTTCTGTGTGATTAATGAACCTTGATCTACGAGCCTCTTGAAGTATAATGATGTGCCTGAGTGTTCACAATACCAGCAAAGTATGTTTGCAGCCCTGTGGAAACGGTTATTGTGTTATTGTCATCTTGGAAGAAAGGGGTGAGCACAGCATACTCATCTAGAAGAAGCAGAAGGAACGACAACCCTCGGTCACTGAGAATGTTGAAATAAGCAAACAACTGAACCACATCCGTCGCCTTTTTTTTTCGTCGGTATTCTGGCTGGTTTGACTCGTCCCGCCACGAATTCCTCTCCTGTGTGAAACTCTGCATCTCAGAGTACCACTTTCAACCTGCGTCCTTAATTATTTGCTGGATGTACTCCAATCTCTCTCTTTCTCTACAGTTTTTGCCCTCTACAGCTCTATCTCTGACATTCCACGCCCACGTCGGAAGCTTGAACGTGGTAGGGAAACTAGAAAATCTGAAAATGTAAATGTACAGGCTCGAACTGGGTATAGTGGGGGTTAGTGAAGTGAAATGGAAAGCAGACAGGGATTTCAGGTCAGATGAGTATAGGGTAATATCAATAGCAGCAGAAAATAGTATAACGCGAGTAGGATTCGTTATGAATAGGAAGATTGTGCAGAGAGTGTGTTACTCTAAACAGTTCAGTGATAGGGTTGTTCTTATCAGAATCGACAGCAAACCAACACCGACAACGATAGTTCAGGTATATATGCCCCGACGTCGCAAGCTGAAGATGAAGAGAAAGAGAAAGTATATGAGGATATTGAAAGGGTAGTACAGTATGTAAAATGAGACGAAAATGCAGTAGTCATGGGAGACGGGAATTCGATTGTAGGGGAAGGATTAGAAGAAAAGGTTACAGGAGGATATGGGCTTGGGACAAGGAATGAGAAAGGAGAAAGACTGAGTTCTGTTTCAGCTAGTAATAGCTAACACTCTGTTCAAGAATCACATGACGAGGAGGTATACTTGGAAAAGGCCGGGTGGTACTTGAACATTTCATTTACATTACATCGTGGTGAGACAGAGATTCCGAAATGAGATACTGGATTGTAAGGCGTACCCAGGAGCAGACATAGACTCAGATCACAATAGCGTAGTGATGAAGAGTAGGCTGAATTGTAACACATTACTCAGGAAGTATCAATACGCAAAGAAGTGGGATGCGAAATTACAAAGGAATGACGAGATACGCTTAAAGTTCTCTAAGGCTATAGATACAGCAATAAGGAACAGTTCAGTAGGCAGAACAGTTGAAGAGGAATGGACATCTCTAAAAAGGGCCACCACAGAAGTCGGAAAGAAAAATATAGGTACAAAGAATGTAACTGCGAAGAAACCGTGGGTAACAGAAGAAAAACTTCATTTGATCGATGAAAGGAGGAAGTACAAAAATGTTCCGGGATACTGAGGAATACAGAAATACAAGTCGCTGACGAATGCAATACACAGGAACTGAAGTGAAGCTAAGACGAAATGGCTCCATGAAAAATGTGAAACAATAGAAAAAGAAATTATTGTCGGAAGGACAGACTCAGCGTACAGGAGAATCAAAACAAACTTCGGTGATATAAGCAGGGGTGGCAACATTAAGAGTGCAACTGGAATTCTACTGATAAATGCAGAGGAGAGAGCGGATAGATGGAGGGAACACATTGAAAGCCTATATGAGGGGGAAATTTTGTATAATGTGATAGAAGAGGAAACAGGACTCGATTTAGAACAGATAGGGGATCCAGAGTTAGAATCATAATTTAAAAAAGATTTGGAGGACTTAATATCAAATAAAGCAGAAGGTAAAGATAACATTCCTCAGAATTTACAAAAATCGTTGGGGGAAGTGGCAAAAAAACGACTATTCACGTTGGTGTGCTGAATGTATGAGTCTGGCGACATACCATCCGATTTTTGGAAAAATATCATCCACACAATTCCGAAGACTGCAAGAGGTGACAAGTGCGGGAATTATTGCACAATCAGCTTAACAACACATGCATCCAAGATATTGACAAGAATAATATACAGAAGAATGGAAAAGAAAATTGGGGATGTGTTAGATGACGATCAGTATGGCTTTAGAAAAGGTAAAGACATCAGAGAGGCAATTCTGACGTTGCGGTTGATAATGGAAGCAAGACTAAAGAAAAATCAAGACACGTTCTAGGATCTGTCGACTTGGAAAAAGCCTTCGACAATGTAAAATGATGCAAGATGTTCGAAATTCTGAGAAAAATGGGGGTAAGCTATAGGGAGCGACGGGTAATATACAATATGTACAAGAGCCAAGAGGGACTAATAAGAGTGGATGACCAAGAACGATGTGCTCGGATTAAAAGGGGTGAAAGGCAGGAATGTAGTCTTTCCCCCTACTGTTCAATCTGTACATCGGTGAAGAAATGATGGAAATAAAAGAAAGATTCAGGAGTGGAATTAATATTCAAGGTGAAAGGATATCAATGATACGATTCGCTGATGACATTGTTATCCCGAGTGAGAGAAGAATAATTACATGATCTGCTGAACGAAATGAACAATCTAATGAATACAGAATATGGATTGAGAGTAAATCGAAGAAAGACGAAAGTAATGAGAAATAGCAGAAATGAAAACAACGAGAAACTTAAAATCAGGATTGATGGTCACGAAGTAGATGAAGTTAAAGAATTCAGCTACTTAGGTAGTAAAATAAACAATGATGGACGGAGCAAGGAGGACATCAAAAGCAGATTAGCAATGGCAAAAAGGGCATTCCTGTTCGAGAGAAGTCTACTAGTATCAAACATAGGCCTTAATGTGAGGAAGGCATTTACGTCTGGAGTACAGCATTGTATATGGTAGTGAAACATGGACTGTGAGAAAACCGGAACAGAAAGAATCGAAGCACTTGAGGTGTGGTGCTACAGACGAATGTAGAAAATTAGGTGGACTGATAAAGTAAGGAATGAGGAAGTTCTACGCAGAATCAGAGCACAAAGGAATATGTGGAAGACATTGATAAGGAGAAGGGACAGAGGGAACTGTAGAGGGCAAAACTATTAAGTAAGACAGAGATTGGATTACATCCAGCAAATAACTGAGGATGTAGGTTGCAAGTGCTTATCTGAGATGAAAAGGTTAGCATAGAAAAGGAATTCGTGGAGGGCCGCATCAAACCAGTCAGAGGACTGATGACAAAAAAAGGTCTCATGGACACCTCTCACTTGGCAGTCCCCTCCCAGGGATCCGAATGGTGCACTATTCCGCAATCTTTTGCCAGTGGAGAGGTCATCACGACACTTTTTCAATTACAGGCCAAATGTCCTTTGGACACACGTTACGTTTCTTTAATGCAGTGGTTTCCGTCGCCTTCTGCATCCTCATGCCATTGAACACTGGTGCAGGGGCAGTTTCTCAAACCAAGGACAAGAGAGTGCACTGAACTTGTGCCCTCTTTTACGAGGCCTTTGGCAGAATTAGGGTGACTTCTTATGCCGAAAGTCTTCGGCCACCTTTGCTGATTATTAATCAAAATTTAAGCAGTGCTGGGTGCCGAACCCGGAACTGAGGACGTTTCGATTACTAATGAAAGACGCTACACATTTTTTCTTGTTTCTTAAAGGAACTTTCCCTGTGCCCAAAAGGAGAGTGGAGGTAAAGAGGGCAGGTATTGCAACCCGAGGCCTGGCCACCATGTCCCGTCCCATCCTTCAGTAACGAAGAAAAGCTAGGGGACGTGCAGTAGAGGCACAATGAGCATAGTTTTTTAATTTATTTCCCTTATCTTTCTTTCTTTCATTTTTATTTATCTTTAACATTAATACCATCGAGAATAGTAGGAAACCTGCGTCGCGAGAACGAGGGTGCTGCAAGACATCAGACTAACTGACATTTCGATGACCAGAGAATACATCGGTTCTAGGTATGGAAGCGGCGGGGATCAGTTCTTCATGACGGGAACACTCCAACCCCGGGGCGCGTTAAGGAAGATACTGATGAGTGGTACTTACTGGAATTAAGAAAAGCGGTTAAGGGACACAACCAGTTTAATTAACAATATATAAACTGTGTTTTACAGACAATCGAAGCATTTAACCATAAAATTTTCTTCATAAAAATGAAAAAAATTGACAAATTCTTTTGACCTTAAACCTTAAGTTGAATAAGCTTTTATTCTTTACAAAGAAGTTTGAAGTGCTGTATCGCAAAACAGCAAACAATATGACAATGATTATAAGACGGCCGGACCTGCAGCCCGCCCGTTATCGGGTGAAACAGCCGTGTTTGCTACTGCGCTCGACACAGTCTGTCTTATAAAGTGCCCTCCTGCAACACATGAAAACTATACAAGCACCATTGATGACAAGGGTGATTCAGTTACGCAAAACAGATGACTTAACTTTTAATTTCAAAGCTGTATGACGAAAGGCTCGGAGTTAAGATGAGCATCTGTGCTTAAAGGTTAAACAGATTAGCAAACAATATGACAATGCTGAGGCTTACTTCAAAGCAACCTCTTAATTTCAATCGACAACCATCCCAACCCTCCCTTCTGTGAACCGGTTAACAGCTAAATCTAACTACAACGTCCCTCTTTTGTTTAACGGCAACATGTGCCTTAGTACAATTGTTCCGGCTGTATTTACGACGAAGAGCTGATTAACTGGAACATAAATGATCGGGTACAAACCAGAAAGGAAAGGCAAATAACAGCGGGACAAATTTCCGAACGACAACTAGTGTCTTAGTACAATACTACAGCCTATATTTACAACTAAAGAGCCGACCGAGTAAAACTCTGAGTGTCGGGTACAAACCAGAAAATAATGAGGAGGGTAGGTAGACAATGAAACAAATCACCAAGAAGATTACAAAATGTTACTCTGTAACCTCCCCCTCACTTATCGACCTTAATGACAGTGAAAAATTAAACCGCGTGTACCTAATGGAAAGTTGGGAAAAGCAATCGTCACCGAAGTTAATCTGTCGGTAAAGAGGGAGGAAAGGGTTACATCTAAATGAAAGGAAAAATGCAAATGAAACTGGTGGAAATTAATTTTGAAAAGGGATAAAGTTAATAAAGGAAGTAAATGTGCGGCCGTTACGTTAACAGTTAACTAGCTGTAATTAGATATTTGAGATTTGGGGAAAATTATGGTCGCCAGTCCTATGGACAATTACTATAGTAACTTGAAAAGAAAGGTTATTGCACATATAATTAGCACTAGAAGCGTGGCAACTGAAGGTTGACATGTGTAGTGTGAAAACTGAAAGTTTGTCAGAAGTAATAAATTTCGCTACACTCTGACTTAATTTAGCAAAAGAATTAATAAAACCGGAAAATTGAAAGTTTAGTGACTGAAATTAATAATAGGCTTTGTTTCTGAAGCACAACGAAATTCAGTCAAATACCGTTAGCCTTGGGCTACCTCAACACTCATTTCAAAAGCTACTTGAATCTACGCAATTTAGAAATAAGAGATTTAACTTTGAACTTGAATTAAATGATTCTGAACAACTGACAATAGTAAAATTTAGTATGTATCAAGCTGAGCTGTAGTCACAGGTAAGCTAAAATATGGTAACAAAACTCGCACTCATAATTTGTGCTTGCGTAATCTAAATACTTTAACTGAACTTTGAAATTAAAGCAGTGAAATGGAATAGTATTACTTTAATGCTGGCGTTTGAATTTCAACGACACTCGGGTTCATTCCGGAAAAGGAAGGGTCCCTGCTTGGTAATGCAATTGGGACAATGAGCAACAAATCTTCATACTAAGTTGCTGCAATTATAGTTACGAAAATGGAAGAGTTTGAAAAGCTGAGGTCTGCCATACAGTTCTAAAACTTTACGTACTTCCAGTCTTCCCTTGTTGGTTGATTGAAGGTTTGAAGCCGTCGATAGAGGAGGTGGCGACAGTCACTCATTGTCGGCCGTCGCTGTTGCAGAAGCTGGATGTTGGCGCACCTCCTTCTCGACACAGTCACCAGCCGAAACGGGCTCTTGATGTGCGCCAGCTAATACTTCCCGTCCGCGACACCGTGTCAGAAATTATCATAGCAAGTCAAGCGCAATTGCATGCTGCCAAACCCCGAAAGCGCGGCAACTCGCGGGATTGTCACACAACACACCTGCTCCCCTGCACTCCTCCAGCCAGACTCTCTCTGCCCGCGCTCCATCGCGACCGAGTTCACACTACCAAAGATCCTAAACACTTTGGTTCTCCACACGACCTATCGATGTATCCGTTCGATAGCATAGTTTTCCCTAGGCCAGACCCAGCGTAGAAATACAAATAATATTCACAAAACAAACCAATTATACATCGACATAAATGCATATATATATATATATATATATATATATATATATATATATATATATATATATATATATATATATATATATAGTAAGACAATTACAATTTACAAAGGCACAGAAATGTTATATCTTCAGGTAAAAAAATAAGGAAAAAAATTTGCAGTGCAATAGATGGAAATAGGAGGATATGCATTTCCGGCGTTACAACTCCCCTTTTCAGCAAGCAGTCCCATGGAACCACGGTACGTCGCAGCGGTTAGTGAGTGGTGCCGAAGAAAGCCAGGTAGAAGAGGGCAGCCAGACCACGAGATGTTGTCCGACACGAATGTTGCCAACCAACCGACGGGATGTCGGCCTGCTGCTTGTAGTCGATCGCGGTGAAATACTCCTGTATCTTCGCTCTGCGTAGGCCCTCCTCGCGTAGCTCGTGGATTCGGCCGCTCGGACCTCATGACCACCTCTTGTCGCGACGCTACGGCCAATCTCCAAACTTCGAGCCTCCCTTTCGGGCCAGCGAACCCCGTATATGAATGTTACTGTCCGGCTCTTCACAGCATTAAACTTCAGCCCTACTTGGTTGACCACGCGCCTAGTATGTCACAGTTGAATTGCAGACGGTGGCACGTCACGTCAACGTTCACGTTACACGTCAATAACGCAGTATCATCGGCGCAGAGTACCAGCTGCACGTGCTTCACTGCACTGATCTGTCGCTGCGTCGACGTGGAAGGTCCTGCCGGCGAAGTAAGAGCGGAGAAGGAGCCCTTGGGACGTCGGTAACACATGCATAGAGAATCTTTACATGCCACACTGAGTCAAAGACCCCGGACTCGTCGATGACCACTGGCACCTGCTCCTTGTGCTCTCAGGAGTCTGCACAGCTTCCTCCACCAGTCGCAGCATCTAGTGTGTGGAGGAATGTCCACTTCTAAGTCCGGACTGCCCCTTAGGGATGACGTCGTCTTCCTTGACATGTTGTTGCAGCCCCCTGGAGCACAGCCCCGCAAAAACGTCCGAGAGGGACCAGAGAAGAATGATGGATTGGCAGTTCGCTGTCTGTCGTGCGTCATAGCCTGTCTTTGGTATTGCGACCACTTTCGCGGTTTTCCACGTCTGTTAGGGGCTGGTAAACCACAGGTGGCAAACTCCGAAGTAGAAGGTTTATGACACTATCGCTGCCTCCCTCCATCCTGGTTTTCGGTAACTGCAGTTGCTCAGCCACCTCTATAGAGATGGGGCTGATGTTGTCTTCCTTTGCCCTGACTGCTAGGAACCTAAGCGGCTCGTCTTCCAAACGGCGATCGTGTCTCTTCTACAGCTGGACTTCCCCGCAAACGTGTGTCTGCCAGTGCGCTGGCTTCTTCGTCTGTAGTGTTGGTATGCGTTGACGTTGTCTCAGGAAAACACTTGACTACTTTCCAGGTACTGCCACCGTCTATATTTAGTGTGGCCACCAGGCCATCCCAGTCCCTGTTTCTGTGGTCTTCGACCGCCTACTTAAGTCGCGTCTCATGCGATTTAGGCGGCATTCTGGAGGGTGAGCTGCCGCTCCTGAGGTATTCTGTTCTTCCCTCTTATCATCTCCACGATGTGAGGCGGCAGTTGTCGGAAGAAGTCTTGTAGCTGCTCCTGGTGTCTCGGGGTGGGTGCGTAGAATGCTCACAGCAGCCGGCGGTTGAAGTATGCCTGCGCCACATCAGCCCCTTCTGTCCGTAAAGGACTCACTGTCCACGCTTCGCTAGTTTCTGCGTCTGGCGGGCAGCGCTGCGCCGATGGCATCCATGTCGTAGGTTAACAGCAGGTGATCGGGGAACAGGGTGCAGAGCGCTGTGGCGGACGTGAATCGGCCAACGCTTTTGAGGAATGCGACATCGAGCACGTCCGGCTGGCCTCTGCTGGGGTAAATGGTACTTTCGTTTGGTCCCAGGACGATTGTATCGTTTATCTCGGAAGCAGGCAGTAGGTGATGGCCGCTGGTGTTTAAGAGGCGTGAATGCCACTGCGTGTTAAAATTACCCACAGTGAAACCCCACACCCACTCATTGCCAGCAGCGCGTCGAAGTCGGCTTCTTGCCTGAAGGTGTCGGTAGGCCATGACGATTGTGTTGAAGTGTTTACAGCCACACTGTTGCTTCCAGAGTGGCTACCTCAGGCAGTTGTACCCGGTGGTGCCACAGCGACTTCTTAATGAAGATGGCGCTGTACCTGCCTTCCGTCAGCTTGTAGTTGCGGTAGCAACTATAATTTGTCGCCCATATATAGATGACAGAGTTTAGGTGAGTTCGCAAATGATGTAAATATCAGCTGCCTCGTCTGAAAGGAATTGGTAAAACTGACCGTGCTGGCAACGGAGAATGCGTTGAAGGCGAAAACCGGGAGGCAATGGATGTTTCGACTACCCATAGTGGGTCTCTGGTGCCACGGTACTGCCCTGGAGGGCCGCCGTGACTGCTGTAATGAATGCTGGCAGTTGCTGCAGAAGCTCGTTCAGTGATCACAGAAGGGATCAGAAATCTATGTCGTCTTCTCTTAGAACGGTGGCGACTGTGGGGCGACCTTCGGTGCTTCGGTAGCTGGCTCTGCTGCTGCGGTGCCTGATGGGTGCTTTGCTGCTCTCGGTGGGTTCTGCTGCGGTCGTGCTCGGTCAGGAAGTGTGGGAAGGGGGAAATGGGGGAGGGGGTGTTTCTCTCGCTGGTACTGCGTTTCCTCACTGGGTACTGCCCATCTTCAACGCCTGCAGAACTGTAGCTCGTCACACGTGGCTCGCTGCAGTTGCAGCACTGAGGTGTCTCTTCCTTCTTGGTGGTGGACTGCATCATACCAGTGATAAGGATGAGAACTAAATAAATAAAAGTCTGCAAGAAGAGCCTTTTCTGCCTGATGAATGTTAAGTAGATCACATACACCGGGCATGATTACTAAGAGTAGTCAGGCGCTTTTTCTCTGGTGTTTAGAGATACATCTGTAATTTCGCTTTTGCAATGTGTAGCTGGATTAAGCCCAAAAAATATTGCTCATCGCTTCATTTATGCGGCGTGTTGTCGCAAAGCGTCGGTTTGTTGCCCGTTACAGACAAAATGACTTTTAAAGCTAACTTTTTCGGTCCATTCGAAAGAACAGTCCCAACCAAATCTAGTGTGATATTTGTATTGTACTAACAGTGACAGTAAAACATGATGAATAACCAGTGCTCCAGCCTGCTCCAAGTCTGCGCTGACCGCTAATGCCACGCAGAAGTCGCTGCTCCGACACAAGTGGAATACTGATTATTCATGCTGCCTTACTGTCCCCTTAGTACAATATAAATATCGCAGTAGACTAATTAGGGTCCGCTGTTTCGAAAGAGCATGTAAAATTCCGCCTTAAGAAACATTTTGTTTGTAACGCAAAACAAATCGACGCTTTCTGTCGACACTGGAGGTCGCATAAAAGACTTAAAGAGAGATGTTTTTATTTGGGATGGCACATTGCAAACATGAAACTGTAGATATCTGCTGAAACACCAGAGACTCACGACTGTATACAAGCATTAGGAGTAAACCAAAAATTGAACGCCTTAGGATTCCTTTCGGAATTTCTCTTAACAGTGTCATAAGGAAAAAGGTAAGTAAGAGTTTAACGTTCCGTTGAAGATGAGGTCATTGGGGATGGAACTCTGGCTAGAACATAAAAGGATAAAGAAGAAAATCGGTCATGACTATCTCAAAGGGACGATCAAGCAGTTTCCTTAATTCATTTAGAGAAACCCTGGGAAATGTAAAACCAAATATTTAGACAGAGATCTGAGTCCCATTCCTTCTGAATGCAAGTCCACTGTGCATTGCGGCACCACGCACGGTGAACTTTAAAAGGGAGAGTTGTTGGTGGTTAAACCGGGTTACCGTCATATGAAGTAAAGTACAACTTTTGATTATCTATACAGCAATGGAGATATTAAAATAAATTTCAACTGACCTTTTCAAAGGAATCAATTGAAGGAGAAAGTCATACGACGAGATTTTTTTCTTTCCCTTACAAGTAAAAACTCACTCTGCTAAAACTTAACACTGAGAATTTCAACTGACCTTTTCAAAGGAATCAGTTGAAGGAGAAAGTCACACGACGAGACTTTTTTTCTTTCCCTTACAAGTAAAAACTCACTCAGCTAAAATTTAACACTGAGATGATCAGTGGTTTACAATAATTGCTCAGTCACAGTGCTGAAATGTTTATACCGAGATTCCTGTGCGGTTAATTTCGCTGTTATCGACCACCACGTCATTCTGCATTTCTGTATTAATGATTGGGACCGACAGCAGAGCACGATGATGTCCTCAATTTGAGAAAGGAAGATGCCGAACCAAAATACATTAGTAGAATTCGAAGGAAGTGAAACCCATGCACGAAGGAATTTACTCAGTAACCTTTAATAAATTGCATTAGCGAAAGAAACGAACAAGGTTCAAAGAATAGCTGCACAATTCTTTCCAAGTTGGATTATATTCAACGAATGTCTGGAATACAGACTTTTTTAAACAGTTAATTTGAACGAATAATTAAGAAAAATGTCTCAGGAAAGTTTAAAAGGGAGCTCTACAAACTTTTAGGTTTTTGCTGCCACTATTTGAGATTTTAATTAGTTGAACCAAATTTCGTAATTTCTTTTCTCTTATGAGGCAATTAGAAGAATTTACTGAAAGTGTAAAGTTTGGCGGAAACTGACGGAACGAGTCTCACAGAGAGTTCAACTACGCTATAAAGTATGTTTAAAATGTTTTTCAGAACTTCCACGTGAGCGAATTTGACTGCTTGAAATTACAAGGCGGAAGGAAGTGTTTAAAGGCTCGATTTTAATGCAAATATTTCCAGAACTGGAAATTCAACGTTCAACAGACAAAAACGAGAAAATATTCGATTATTGAAAACGGTTGCAATCGTGTGGGCAAGGAGAAGAAACTGAAATACTCGTCTCTAATGACCTACTTTTTGGACAAGAATGAAACCTAACTTTCCTTCGTCATTTGGTTATCGAACTGATAACAAGGGACCGGTCATATGCAGTTCACAAGCTGCCTTATTTAAAGATTGTAATTAACAACAGACTTTCTTCTCTAGGATACACGTATTACAAGACAAAAAGCGCGCTACGCTGTAACCTGAAAAGAACTCCATGTGACTTGGAGGGACTCATTCATCACTGGCCGGGCCAGCAGTACTTAACACAGCCGACAAATTACGTGCCGTGTCAGGGTGGCGCCGCTAATGGCCGCCCTCCACTCAGACATCGCAACACAGCGGCACCACACCAGCTGCTCCTGTTCGGTCGCCACGGTGCGAATCGCTGGTCATTTCGCAAAACAATTCCTCGTCGCTTTTCTGACAGCTCTGCGCACTTGCTATTTCTTGTTTTTCTTTCTTTCCAGTTGACAGAACAAATTTAACATTACTCTCCATGGTTTCTTTTTTCCTGTTTTGTTCCTTTACTTCATACTGACTGGTGGATGCTGAATTAAAATGGCTGAAGTTGTTTGACCTACGCTCATCAAAATTAAAACTGTCCCCAGTAGTTCCACCAAGTGACGAATTCTGTTCCAGGTGGAGCGCTTCAGCTGGAGAAAATTGCTGAAACATCATTCACTTCTATTTCTCATCCAGTCTTTCGTTCCCGAGTCCAAGTTTGATTTGCATTCGCACTCATATGTAGAAAATCACATTCCTTCACCTACCATGAATCACCACCCTTCCATACCGACTTTTTACTTTAACATCAGAGTGTAGGAATAAGTGCGATACCTTTCTTCAAAACACACTACAATTTTATTTCAGAAACTGCCATTAAAACAAAATAATTTTTAAACCTTCATTTAGTTTAAAAATAGTATAATTTTAAACAACGATATGATAATTCATTAACTTCCTCAGAAATTACAGAATGCAACTATAATCATTTCTGAAAGGCACGATAGTAAGACAAGTCCAATAAAAACATTTATAAATCCCCTAATATCCATGCATGGAAAAACATAGTTGTGACATGAATGACATTAGGCCTCAATAAGATAAAACAAAATAAAAACATTTTCCTTTACATTAACAACCATCGACTTTTATGAACACAGTTAGCAAATTTTGTAATATCCTGTCCTCAAACAATGATCTTATTAAAAACACCAACTGTTAAGACTAGAGCCATCACAATCCGAAGTTTAAGACAGCAAACTTGCTTTAACATTCCACACCAACGGTTTTGTGAATCACGACAAGCATCTTTCTGGATAACAAAGAAGCCACCCAACACTTCGGCGGATGCAACGAAGTAATCAACCCCGAGCAGGGGATCACTAGGACAGTGGATCACTCGATGGTAGGCGCCACCATTGACGAAACTGACCCCGCAAAAACAAACACGTCGAACTAGGGCCCCAACGATGAGTACTTCGCCGATGGTCGCGGCAAGTTTCCAGCTGGTGGCGGAAGAGAGCTCGTGTTATCACTACGGGGCAGACGGCAGCCACCTTCGATCTCAGGAGGGGCCACAGTCGCGCTACCCACATCTCAGGCCAGAGGCGAGATGCTTTGTGGTGACTTTAGTGTCGGTACAGCCAGCAAGCACCAAACGAAAGAAATTTAACTTCTCTTTAGATGCCTGCTTCAGACACAGCCTATGGTCTCCGTGGGACAGTACAGTACTCTCAGCGATAATAATTGGCAACCAATGCTGTACAATCGCAATAAAGTCATGAGATGTTCAATTGACTTTTATCAGAACATGTTACGCGTTTCGGGATTACACCCACCTTCAGACATCACAAACTTCAACTCCTTCCAAACCAACCAGGCGCACAGCCTTGACAACTCAAAGAAAGTGTCGAATAACGTATGACTATAGCTGCGACACAAGCAGTCTTGAAGCAGAGCTACAGCGGGGAAAAGGAGGATGCCGTGATACTAGGAGGTATCACATGACTTCTGCCACCTCAGTGTATCATCGGCAGCAGCAGCTGTTTGAAATCCATTACGGATAGTTCCCTTCTAGACTTTCTACGGAGCTTCTTAACAGATTGAAAACTGTGTCTGGATCAGAACTCGAATCCAAACCGCTGTGTTTCACTCTCACCGATTCATCTACCCCGACCCATCTCACATGTTGAATTGGCCAGTAGCTCTCTCTAGCTTTCCTACCATTACGTAATGTCTCCAGCATACGTCTTATCTCCGTGCAGTTCTTGTGAGTATCCAGTGAGAGCGTTTCCCATAAAAGGCAAAATCCTGTGACTCCTCAAGCTATCCCGTCGAATATGTTGTAAATAGTCTTCACGGGTTTGCCGCCGGATCGCTATGTGCAAATTCCACACTATGTCCTCAGAGAAACTATCCGACATCTTCAGGTGGTTGAACCTTGCTTGTGGCTAGCTGCGACTAGCTACCAGCAGGACTGAACCGCCTGGAGATGTTGGATAGTTGCTCCGAGGAAATATTTTGGATCTGCACAACGTGATCTGGCAGCAAACCCGTGAAGACTATTTACGACAAAAATCCTATTCAAAACTCGACGTGGCACACACTTCTACATTGTCAGGGAAGTTCTTAGCGTTAGAAAATTTCCACAGTGATTCTGCCACCCTTTCCAATCAGCTGAAGTGAGAAAAACTCATTATCCAAAAACGAAATCAGTTTATTCCGCAACAGCTATAACCCCACCTCCAGAACAGAAAGAAAGTTAACCACCTGCAGGAATATAACGTTTGCTTACAAAGAAAAAAGTTCCGAGAGTGAGGAGCTTTGCCAGCAGGGAAATTAAACATACAGTGAGGGGAACAAGCCTAACGAAGTCTACGCCACAGCCGCGAAACAGCGCAGTCTATTGGGATGCCGCATCGGACGCTTGCAGGCGCACTCTTTCAACACAATGGGCAAGCGACTGGATGGTGCAATCGTTGTTTGGCTTAAAACGGCTATCGGTGTTGGATAGGGTCGTGCTCGAAGTATTTGCTTTTACTGGGATTTTTGGGTGTCGAGCGGAAAGCAAACTGGACAAATCACCGACTCTTTGGACTGCATGCATGACGCGTGTTTGGTGCTGGCATGCAGCCGTGTTCTGTCCTTCTCCTCTGTGTGTACCAGACAAAGTTGCAGTGAGACTAATCGCGTATCTGGCTCTATCCACCGAAAGCCACCTTACGGTGTATGGCGGGAGGTACTTCTGATGCCACTGACATTTTCCCCTTCTCTGCTACATTCACGAAGGGTACGTAGGAAAGAAACAACTTCAATAAACTTCAATACGATCTGTACTTTGTCTAATTTTTTCGTCGTAATCATGTTTCGAGACGTATATGAGGAGGAAGTAATTTGTTTCCCAGCTTTTCTTCGAATTTATGCTATCGGATTTTCTACAGTAACCTTCTCCGTGTTACAGAACACTTCTGTTACAGCTGCTACCTCTGAAGTACACTCCGTAATGCTCTCACACCGAATAAACTATTCCGCGACGAAATGTGCCGCTCTTCGTTGGATCTTCTCTGTATCGTCTCTGAATACAACCTTGTAACGGTCCCCGGCTAATGAACAACAGAATCAAGAGTTTTGTAAGCCACTGCTTTCGTGGGTGAATTACATTTTCTTTAAGATTCTTACAATTTATCTCAGTCCGGCATCTCCTTTCCATCAATTTGTTTTATGTGGTCGTCCCACTTTATGTCGCTGTTACTCCTGTGTATTTTGCGATTGTTACTGTTCCAGTGATTTTTCACCAGTAGCGTAACCGTAATGGAACTCTTCGCCTTTTTACGCGTAGTACGTAATGTTTGCCAGTCCCTGCATCAATCACAGATCCTCTTTAAACAAAAATTTTATAGCTAATATCGCCTTGAAATGTGCTTTTTATTGGCCGGTTTCTACAGCTAAGGCTGTCATCTTCATAATGAACGCACAATGAAACATGACGAACAACCAAAGAAGTTTTTAAAGGTCTGAAGATGTCAGTCTTAACTGTCGAACCGCTTTAAAAAAAAGAAGTTTTGTACGCAATCTTGGCTGTAAAAAATTTATTTGAAGTAAATACAGACGGCTCCTTCTCATTTCTCATTACGAGTATCTTCCAACAACCCTTTGTCGGTTTTCCTGCATTTCGCTACAGTCTTCTGGCGATCAAGCGTTCCTATAGTTAACTGAATCGTCTGCAGAGAGCCTCATAGAACTTCCTGCGTTATCCACAAGATCATTTACATAGACAGGGTGGTTGCGTGATGATGTTTCCAACTTTCTGGGATGGTGGAGATGGGTGAATGTATCAATCTGAGGTAGGTGACACAGGTCTAGAAACGATAGAGTCGCAAGTTGTAAAAGAAAATCGTTCTGATACTTTTGACAGTGGAACCGGCCACTGTGGCCGAGCGGTTCTGGGCGCTTCAGTTCGGAACCACGCTGCTGCTACGGTCCCGGGTCAAATCCTGCCTCGGCCATGGATGTGTGTGATGTTCTTAGGTTAGTTAGGTTTAAGTAGTTCCAAGTTTAGGTGACTGATGACTCAGATGTCAAGTCCCATAGCGGTTAGAGCCATTTGAACCATTTGAGCTTATGGCAGTGGAATATATGTAATGGTACTGTCCGCAGTCCGGCGAGGACTTAGGTGTAGAGTTTGGGATTACAACTCAACTAATCTAATTCGAACAACGATGTACAATTTTTGTGCTGTAGCAGACTGCAGCCTATGTTCACAAGTCGAAATACTTAAGTCGGTCAGCCCCACCCAAATGAAGTTGTACGCGGTGAAGAACATGCGCAGTTGATTTTCGCGTATGGGCGAGCCAATCGAGGCAACACAGGCTTTTACAGACTAGATGTCCGCGCAGAAGACATGTGACACACACATCGTATTTCCAAGACTGTTTCATCGGTTAAATGAAATAGGACAATCGGTACCACAGTCCCACGACCGAAGAGGATGACCAACTTCATGGACTCCCGACTTAGATGATACAGCACTTGCTCGAGTGGATGATACACCTGTGATCAGTGCGCCATCAGTTGCGCGTGAAATGAATGCTTCGCACAGTACTGTATTGGGAGCACTGCAGGAAATGCAGCTATACCTCGACCATCCACAGAAAATGCATGCTTTTACTCCTTGTGACTTCGGATCTCGTGCAGTTTTAAGCCAATGGATCTTGCGGCGCCTTACAGTGTACTTTTCACGAATGAAGCCTTTTTCAGCAGCGACGGAACGCTAAATAAGCACAGTAGTCATGTTTGTGCCGATGAGAATCCCCACGCTATAGTTGTGAAGAGCCTCAACACAGATTATCGGTCAACATGAGGGCAAGCATAGTCAGTGATTACGTACTAGGCTAGGGGCACTTCTTCTACCTTCCCGCTTAAATGCCACCGGTCCACATATTGTTTGAGACATACTGCCCAGATTCCTGGAACATTTCCCACGTGTTATTCATCGACACCTTTCATTACAACATGATGGAGCCACATCTCACTTTCGACTGAGGTTTCATTAACACATAGATCACACACTCCATAAAAACGGGATAGGCAAAGGATACCCTGTTTTGTGGCCAGAACATGCACTTGATTTCACTCCACCTGATTTCCTCTCCTGGGGCCACGTGAAACATCTTGTGGACGAAACGCCTGTTGACACTAAAGAATTTGTAGCAAGAATTCTCGCTGCCTGTGACGCTATTTAAATGACACTAGAGATACTAGATAGGGTACCATAGAACTTTGTCTGACGATGCCACGCCTGCATTGACGCTGAGGGACGCCATTTTGAACAAATGTTGTAAGTGTAGCAGCTTCTGAAACTCGTGCAAGTAAATGGAATTCATAATTATTGTACTGTAGACTTAGGATTTTCGGCCGGCCGCGGTGGTCTCGCGGTTCTAGGCGCGCAGTCCGGAACCGTGCGACTGCTACGGTCGCAGGTTCGAATCCTGCCTCGGGCATGGATGTGTGTGATGTCCTTAGGTTAGTTAGGTTTAAGTAGTTCTAAGTTCTAGGGGACTGATGACCACAGCAGTTGAGTCCCATAGTGCTCAGAGCCATTTGAACCATTTTTGAACTTAGGATTTTCGGTCTCCCTGACATCACTTTACGTGCACCGATATTAGTCCAACAGGAAAAATTATCTAAGGGTATTGGAGAGTATTCAGCAAGAATTCTGTACGTCATTGTCAGTGTTTGGAAGTTAGGGTCTTTAGTCTAAGTGCTGCTCTAGGGCAAGGCGGAACTTGAGTAGATTTTCATTACTCTTTTCCGAATTAGGGTTCCTTACCTCAGACTGATATATTTACCCTTCACCATAAACCCAGAAAGTTTGTAACAACCACAGAATCACCTCGTATTTTAAACAGTAATGGCCGTAGAACGCTCCCATGGCATACCTCAGATGATGCTTTTACAGCTGTTGATTTCGTTCCGTTAACTGGATCCTCTCTATTAGAAAGTCCTGGCACCCGTCAAGATATGGTCTGATATAGTGATATTTTTTTCACTAAAAGGAAGTGAGGAATTCTGTCGAATGCCTTTCGGACGCCAAGGAACACGGCATCAACCAGGGCGTCTTTGTCTATGGCGCTCCGTATTTCATTGACGAACGGAGCGAGTTGTGTTTTCCAAAATCTCTGTTTACAGAATACGTGTTGGTTTTTTAGACGAGATTTTCGTTGTCCAGAAACGTCATAATGCGTAATCGCAGGACATGTTCCACAAATCTACAACTCACGTTAGTGATACAGGCCACTCATCATGCAAGTCAGTTCTACGACCCTTCTCGAAACAGGAATGACGGTAATCACCAGCGCGTTTTTTTTTTCTTTTTTCCCCAAGCGCTTGCTACCCCTCGTTGTTCTGGCGAGCTACAATAAACCACTGATGGAAGGGGAGCAAGTTCTTTCATATAACCTTTCTAGAACCTCAAAGGCATGTGATCCCTATCAGCTGTCTTTCCACTACTGAGCGATTTTAACTGATTTTCTATTCCGTGATGACTTATGTTAATATCCGCCATTTTGTCGTTAGTTCGGTAATTTAAAGGAGGAACGGAATTGCGTCTTCCTTGGAGGAGCAGCTTCGGAATGCTAAATTACCCTCCAGTTTTTATTATCAAGAACTGAAAAAAAAGAGGTACAACATCCAACACATCACATTACTGCGCTGAAGATGTAAATAAGTAAAATTTATGTAACAGCCATATTATTTGGTGTCATCGATAACACCAGTCTGTATGATATGAGATGATTCAAAACAAATATGTATTCTTAACTAACTGTTTTAAACTGATTTTAAAACTGTTCTTAGTTTTCTTTTTCCAAGTACAGTTTCTTCCGTAATTGAATAAAGTTTACTTTATTTTATTTTCATTTTGGATTACTTTAATAACTTTAAGAAAAATTATCTGAGAGCATTATATGTGGTATTATGTAATGAGCATTGTTTGTAGGATATTTCGCAAAAGAGGACTAAGTGATTTTTTTTCCTTGTTGCCGTTAGCTTGGTGCAACTGCTGACTCTTCTTGGTTCTGAATTAGTGTTGTTCTCAATTTGTATATCTATTGTGATTCTGGGTGAAGTTGTAGTGTTACAAAGTCCACACATTAGTATACCATCCGCCTAAAAAGTGCCGACACTGATTTTATTCTTGGTGTATAAGCGATTTCAGCACAGTAATTATGGTGGCACTTTGAACCAAACGCTGAAAACAAAGATAGGAATTCGAGTAGTCGTTTGTGAGTACAGTGTAAAGTATTGGTCGTGGGGCCGTAAAATGCCAACGTTTTTGTGTCTCAAATCACTGTGGAAAAATACCTCTAAATCAAATGTTCAAGACATTCTCCACAATTTTTTGAAGAAGTGAAAAATGCGTGCAAAGTCCGTCCTGCACACCTTGACTCCCGAAAAAAAAAAAAAAAACAACGATGCTTTGACAGTCGGTGGTGACTTGACTGAAATGCTAAACAAGGACAGTTCTTTTGTGGAAAAACTCATCACGGGTGACAAGACTAGGTACTATCAATACGATCCTACAATGAAACAACTAGGTGCAGAAATTCACATGAATGGCCATTGCCTTGACTACGTAAGGGACAATAAAACCAAACCATGCGCGTGTTGAACAACATCCCAATGCAGAACAGTTTCAAGTACTTGTACAAACGTACTGTGCGTTTTACTCGGGTGGGTGGAGATTATCTTATTAATCCAGTCTCGAAACTTTTTTGAATTGACGTGATATGTAAACGATCCCAACGTATTCTGTTACATTTGTGCAGTATTCAGTGCGTAACACATCCCCGTCGGCGTGTGCCACCGGTCGCTCAGACTAGATCCGCGATCAGGCGGCATGTTCCACCAGTCTCTCACTCTCGACTCTATCAATTATGCTACCAGCAACACACCAACGTACGATGTGTTACCTGTCACCCAGACGCAACGAACAGCTGTGAATACAATTTTGTGTGACCCTCCAACCAAAGAGCTTTCTTTTAAATGAGATGTTATATAGTCACGTCGGTGATGGCAAATCTTACCACACTCAAGGCCTGATTTCATATATATAGCCAGGAGAGATTTAGAAGCCTTAACTATACTTGAAGATGAAATTCAATGTAAAATTCGCAAGCATAGTGCAAAAGCAATTGCAGGGTTAGGCTCGTGATTGTTTGCAATAATCCCATGTTTTGTTTGTCAGTTAACGAAGCCTCCTTATCTTGCAAATAATAACAATTATTGATCACATCTAATTCACAAAAATACTGTCGTTATTAAATGTTAATGTAACTTTGAAATTTAAATAATTTGTTAATCTGGCACTCAGCCATTCTTGACACTTTCGTCATTGTCTAGCATTTCACCATTATTAATACTTCTCAAACTATTATTGGAAATGATGACTTCTGAAGTTTATAAATAGACTTAATTTACGAAATCCCTTCTTACAAGTTATTTAGTAGTTAACAAGACCTAAGCAAACGCTTTTTTATTAAATTCATTGTTAGTAACAATAAGCTTTAGCCCCTTTTGTTGCATGCTGCTGCGAACCGCTGTAAACCATCTTGGAGAAAGGCAGTTATCTAAAGAGGTAAGTGCAAAACTTAGGGGCAAAACAGAGATACTGACACACCACAACATGCCACGCACTCTAGTCCGGTAAATTCCGCTGCACAACTCAGATTCTGTGTCACTTGTAATTTCATATTCAAATACGCAGTCAGATAGCTTATCGAAACGCCAGTTTTAAGTTTTTCATGTAACGATCTGTTGAGGGCTTGAATGACAGTGAAACTGACACTCATACAACACGTACACAGTGCTATGCAGGTTAGATTCCGTTTACTAATAGCTCAGGTTGCTTATCGAGCCCATTTTCACTGACAATCATAGACAATATTTGTCGCATATACGGTACAATATTCGGAATCGTTATACGGAATCTTTAGTCCGCGAGTCCTACTAGCACGTGGTTCGGTCAGCCTGTGAATGGCTGCCTCTAACTGGCTCTAATGTTCTTAGCAGGCGGTCAGAACATAAGGCCATCCCCGTGGGCATCAAACTAAAACGTACTCGTAATTTTCTGAAATTTATTGTAATTTTCGAAATTAATAAGAGTACCCATTCACAGCCAGACCAGTTGGGGAAACCGTTCGCAGGAGCCACCCACTCTACAGCAGCGACCCTTCAGACGGTGTAGACTTCGGCGACCGCTTGGTGGATCCCACCTGCCACCTGGTCTGGCAGGTAAAGGTCTGGGTAAGCAAGTAGTGGCTCGCCGATGAATGAAAAGCACTTTAAACACGAATCTGACAGCGAGCCCATTTTCAATACACAGGCATGCTGCTTGGGGCAGGTCCATTGGCATGAAATTCTGCGGATCGGTCAGCGTGTGCATGGGGTCTTTAGTTTTTATGCTACCTTATTTTTCGAAAGTTATTTGAGGAATCTGGAAAATTATAAGTTTAAAAATATAAACGATTTTACCAGTATGGTTTCTTTAGGGAGCAGGCGCGACCCCATGACGTCTCTCTCTCCTGGATCCATATCTGATGCCGCAGACAGGCACAGTAGAGTGTCGCCATTGGATGGAGCGTCACGTGGTACACATCCCATTGCTACTGTGCATCGCCCCACTACCCGCCTTCTGTCCGCCCGCGGTAGCTGAGTAGTCAGCGCGACAAAATGTCAACCCTAAGGGCCCGGGTTCGATTCCCGGCTGAGTCGGAAATTTTCCCCGCTCAGGGACTGGGTGTTGTGATGTCCTAATGATCATCATTTCATCCCCATAGATGCGCAAGTCGCCGAAGTGGCGTCAAATCGAAAGACTTGCACCCGGCGAACGGTCTACCCGACGGGAGGCCCTAGTCACACAACAAGGGGACCCGCCTTCCTAGGCGCACACAATTGTTACAAAATTTTATTTCATCTGTAGCTCTCGGTTGTATTGAACTACGACTTTTTCAGAAACACCCCAAGCCAAAAAAAAAAAAAAACAAAAAAAAAAAAATACGCACCACGAAGAAATTATCCGAATGGGACGAAAATCAATCGGTAGATGTGATGGATATGTGCAGACAAACATATGATGACAATTTCAGAAAAATTGAATGATTTACTCAAGAGAAAGAGCTCCACAGATTGAGGAAGACAATAAAGCATTGGTCCCCATCTGGCCCTTGCACAAACAGTTATTCGGCTTGGCGTTGATTGACAGCGTTGTTGTGTATCCTCCTGAGGGATATTGTGCCAAATTTTGTCCAACTGGCGCCGCGTTACATAGTCAAAATGCCA
Source organism: Schistocerca gregaria (assembly GCF_023897955.1). Classification (NCBI taxonomy): domain Eukaryota; kingdom Metazoa; phylum Arthropoda; class Insecta; order Orthoptera; family Acrididae; genus Schistocerca; species Schistocerca gregaria. The sequence goes on along the minus strand of NC_064920.1, from coordinate 636,886,557 downwards.
AGCTGGTTTGAGGGCTCTGCCCATAATGCTCCAAATGTTCTCAATTAGAGAGAGATCCGGCGACGCTGCTGGCCAAGGTACGGCAAAGGCAAGAACGAAGACAAGCAATAGAAACTCTTGCCATGTGCAGGCATGCATTATGTTGTTCGCTTACTTCGAAGCGGGATTCATCACTGAAAACAGTTCTACTCCAGCCAATGAGAGTCCGCCCGAAGACTATCTAGAGACGGCCAGACAGCCATGGGATACCACGTATCTGACTGTTCCCTGTCATACAAGGAGTGATGGTTTCGTGTCATGCGCGCACTGTTGCAGCACAGCGGTATTTTACGCCTACATTCTACAGCCCGTTTTGAGCGGTCATGGCAAGCCACTCTGGGGTTGTATTTCATCAAGATAATGCCCGCCCACACAGGGCGAGTAGGTCTACTGCTTGTCTCCGTGCTTGCCAAACCCTGCCTTGGCCAGCAAGATCGCCTGGTCTCTTCCCAACTGAGAACGTTTGGAACTTTATGGGCAGGGACCTTTAGCCATCTCGGGATTTTGGACATGTAAAGCATCAATTGGACAGAATTTGGCACGACATCCCTCAGAAGGAGATCCAACACCTGTGCCTGTCAATGTCAAGCCGGGTAACTGGCTGCATAAGGGCCGGAAGAGAACCGACGCGTTATTAACTTGCTCAATTTGTGAAGCTCATTCCTCTGAATGCGTCGTTTTACGATCTTTAGTGCGCAGCCTGCTCTAAACGTACTCGATGCGCTGTTTATAGCCTTTTTGCATAGCGTGCAGCCTGCAGAGGAGCCGCGCGTGTGACGCCCGTGTGCGCCGTGCAGCAGGTGCGGCAGGCGGCGCTGTCGGCGGCGCAGCAGCAGCAGCGGCGGCAGCAGCAGCGCGACGTGCGCACGGCGCAGCAGCTGGCCGTCATCGTGGCGTTCTTCGCGCTGTGCTGGCTGCCGCTGTACACGCTCAACTGCGTGCAGGCGTTCCGGCCGTCGTGGCGGCCGCCCAGCGCCGCACTCAACGCCTGCATCGTGCTGTCGCACCTCAACTCGGCGGGCAACCCGCTGCTCTACGCCTACCACCTGCGCGACTTCCGCGCCGCCTTCCGGAGCCTCCTGTTGCCCGCCGGTAAGTCGCCCTGCACCGTCACTCGGTAGAGCTACCAGATGTGCGTGTTCAACAAACAAGGGTCAAGCTCGCTGCCAGAGTACAAACGGATTATTTGTATAAGAATGGTAACCTGAGAAACTCAAGTAATGAATGAATGGAACCACATACCGGGTGATCAAAAAGTCAGTACAAATTTGAAAACTTAATAAACCACAGAATAATGTAGATAGAGAGGTAAAAATTGACACACATGCTTGGAATGACATTGGGTTTTATTAGAACAAATAAAAAACCAAAGTTCACAAAATGTCCGACAGATGGCGCTGTACAGAAAAACTGCTACGTGGCGGGTGAGAGGTACGCCGATATGTTACAGAATCGCATTATCCCCAGCCTAGCTGATAAACACTTGCTGGAACGTACGATGTTCATGCAGGATGGAGCTCCACCCCATATTGCTAGACGCGTGAAAGATCTCTTGCGCGCGTCGTTTGGTGATGATCGTGTGCTCAGCCGCCACTTTCGTCATTCTTGGCTTCCCAGGTCCCCAGACCTCAGTCCGAGCGATTATTGGGTTTGGGGTTACCTGAAGTCGCAAGTGTATCGTGATCGACCGACATCTCTAGGGATGCTGAAAGACAACATCCGACGCCAATGCCTCACCATAACTCCGGACATGCTTTACAGTCCTGTTCACAACATTCTTCCTCGACTACAGCTATTGTTGAGAAATTATGGTGGACATATTGAGCATTTCCTGTAAAGAACATTATCTTTGCTTTGTCTAACTTTGTTATGCTAATTATTGCTATTCTGATCAGATTAAGCGCCATCTATCGGACATTTTTCTTAATTTCTGTATTTTTTTGGTTCCAATAAAACCCTATGTCATTTCAAGCATGTGTGTCAATTTGTACCTCTCTATCTACATTATTCCGTGATTTATTCAGTTTTCAAATTTTTGATCATGCGGTATATCTGTTGTCTGTTCCTCGGAACATCTCCGGGAGAACACACACCATTTCTTTTAATCCTGCAGCCATATATGATTACGATTGAAAGGAAATAACGACATTAGCTGTTATTGGGCACTGAAATACATCATTGCAGAAAGCTGAAAATTTGCCCTGGACCGGAAGTCGGAACGAGATTTTTCCGTTTCTCGCGAAATGTCGTCTTGATTGCCTCGACCTTCCAGACACAGCGACCGACCCAAGTTTCCAACTTATCCACACACTACTGACGAAGTGCCCCTGACCACTACCCTCAGTATTCACCGTGATTCGCTGTTTCCGTAAGGGTTTGAGAGTGTTTATGTATCTGCACTGAAGGGATCAGGGGACCCTCTCGCCCCAACTCCGAAATAATAGACACCACATACACTCCTGGAAATGGAAAAAAGAACACATTGACACCGGTGTGTCAGACCCACCATACTTGCTCCGGACACTGCGAGACGGCTGTACAAGCAATGATCACACGCACGGCACAGCGGACACACCAGGAACCGCGGTGTTGGCCGTCGAATGGCGCTAGCTGCGCAGCATTTGTGCACCCCCGCTGTCAGTGTCAGCCAGTTTGCCGTGGCATACGGAGCTCCATCGCAGTCTTTAACACTGGTAGCATGCCGCGACAGCGTGGACGTGAACCGTATGTGCAGTTGACGGACTTTGAGCGAGGGCGTATAGTGGGTTTGCGGGAGGCCGGGTGGACGTACCGCCGAATTGCTCAACACGTGGGGCGTGAGGTCTCCACAGTACATCGATGTTGTCGCCAGTGGTAGGCGGAAGATGCACGTGCCCGTCGACCTGTGACCGGACCGCAGCGACGCACGGATGCACGCCAAGACCGTAGGATCCTACGCAGTGCTGTAGGGGACCGCACCGCCACTTCCCAGCAAATTAGGGACACTGTTGCTCCTGGAGTATCGGCGAGGACCATTCGCAACCGTCTCCATGAAGCTGGGCTACGGTCCCGCACACCGTTAGGCCGTCTTCCGCTCACGCCCAAACATCCTACAGCCCGCCTCCAGTGGTGTCGCGACAGGCGTGAATGGAGGGACGAATGGAGACGTGTCGTCTTCAGCAATGAGAGTCGCTTCTGCCTTGGTGCCAATGATGGTCGCATGCGTGTTTGGCGCCGTGCAGGTGAGCGCCACAATCAGGACTGCATACGGCCGAGGCACACAGGGCCAACACCCGGCATCATGGTGTGGGGAGCGATCTCCTACACTGGCCGTACACCTCTGGTGATCGTCGAGGGGACACTGAATAGTGCACGGTACATCCAAACCGTCATCGAACCCATCGTTCTACCATTCCTAGACCGGCAAGGGAACTTGCTGTTCCAACAGGACAATGCACGTCCGCATGTATCCCGTGCCACCCAAGGTGCTCTAGAAGGTGTAAGTCAACTACCCTGGCCAGCAAGATCTCCGGATCTGTCCCCCATTGAGCATGTTTGGGACTGGATGAAGCGTCGTCTCACGCGGTCTGCACGTCCAGCACGAACTCTGGTCCAACTGAGGCGCCAGGTGGAAATGGCATGGCAAGCCGTTCCACAGGACTACATCCAGCATCTCTACGATCGTCTCCATGGGAGAATAGCAGCCTGCATTGCTGCGAAATGTGGATATACACTGTACTAGTGCCGACATTGTGCATGCTCTGTTGCCTGTGTCTATGTGCCTGTGGTTCTGTCAGTGTGATCATGTGATGTATCTGACCCCAGAAATGTGTCAATAAAGTTTCCCCTTCCTGGGACAATGAATTCACGGTGTTCTTATTTCAATTTCCAGGAGTGTATATATAACTAAGGCGAGATAGCCCAATGATCTTCAGCCCACATGCAAAAACATGATTGAACCCCTACGGGAATCGGTGAAATGCCGCGATTGACGAGGACAATGGGCAATGGCCACTATGTTAGTAGTGTGTGGATAAGTTGAGAACTTGGGTCTGACGGGAGACGTGCTATGGTAGTCCGCGCACCACTTAACCACTGTGCCCCCCCCCCCCCCCCCCCCTAGCTGAGTGGTCAGTGCGTCTGACTGCCACGCAGAGGGCCGGGTTCTCCTCTCGTGGGCTGAGTGTGATATTGTCCTCGTCTTCATTTCATCATCATCGACACAAAAGTCATCCACTGTGTCGTCACCCGAAAAGACTTGCAACTCGTAGCCAGAACTTCCCCCGATAGGGACTCCCGGGCATCCATCCCATACGATTATTTCATTTCTGAAACGTCCCCTTAGAAAAATTATGCATGACTGTGCTTAAACTGACACATATTATTTTTAGCGCAACGCAATTTGACTTTCAAAAATCCCTACGAAAGAATTAACCTATACCTTTCACAAATCACTTACCTCACCAAAAATCTTCGTTACTCGAACTACTGCAATACAGCGAGCGCCACTACTGCCAACTAAATAAAAGATTCAATCTACTGAAAGTACTAACTACTGATAGGCATAGTTAGCAAATGAAAGATTTTGATAGAGAACAAACAATGTATTTACCTTAATAGTCAAAATATATATAGCAGTGCATGACATCCAGTCTTACAAATTTCAAAACTCTGCCATCTCTCTCCCCACCTCCACCACTGCTGGCGGCTCACCTCCAACTGCGCAACGCTACGCGCTGTTAACATCCAGCTGCCCAACACTACAATAGCGAGTATTACAACAATGCCAACCAGCCACTGACTGCACACAGCACAGCCAGTGATTTTTCATACAGAGCGCTATGTGGTGTTACCAATAAAAAAACCTAAACAGCCTGCTTACACATTCCATCGATCTTCTGCAATGGACACAATTTATAAATGTGTATTTGGCGTCACACATTCCCCACGTGACGCAGACACTTCCTATTCCACAGCCCATTGACCGGTGCATGCTAGAGGCATTTGTTTCATATGTTTGCCACGGCTTGCTGTTCAAGAGAAGATACGAGACCCTCACCCTCCCGCGGTGCAGGGGAGGGTTAGGCCCGTATCATGTCTCCGAGAGAGCTATAGCCCTTTTCGTCAGCTCTCAAACGATTCTGTGGTGCCGTTGTCCTACGTGCCCTTCCAGCCTGTTGCTTGAGATCCTTGCACCACACTGTCAGCCCTTGTCCAGCTTTCTGACGTCCCGCTGCCCTTCTTTCACTTTGGCCATTTTTTCCCCCGAACTGAGCTATGTCCGTACTGCGATACTGCCAATGCAGCTGACATCCACGAAGGTGATCTATGGGTTTCTTTAGCAGCACAGGTCGCCGAATGTTGTTGAGGGGCAGGCCGCAGTGGCCGAGTGGTTCTAGGCGCTTCAGTCCGGAACAGCGCGACTGCTACGGTCGCAGGTTCGAATCTTGCCTCGGGCATGGATGTGTGTGATGTCATTAGGTTAGTTAAGTTTAAGTAGTTCTAAGTTCTAGGGGACTGATGACCTCAGATGTTAAGTCTCATAGTGCTCAGAACCATTTGAACCATTTGAGCACAAATGACAGCTCCGCTAATGCACTGACCTGTTACACTTTGTGTACTCGATACTACCGCCATCTGTATATGTGCATATCGCTATCCAATGACTTTTATCACCTCACACACAGCGCTATTGCCTGTAGATGGCAGACATGGACCGCTGAAAAACAGGATGTGATGGGTATAAGTGCAGATATTTCTTTATTGCTGACTGAGAATGGCGTACTGAGAAAGATTAGATTAGTATTTACGTCATCTGCAGAGCAATAATTATAACTTTTAGGAGCAGTATGCTTTTAGTTTGCTTAATACCTTCAAGTACAACATATGGCAAGAGCATGCAATTCACTTTTTTTTTTTCGTGGATAACATGCTGTTGCTGAAGTATGGACGCGTGACCGCAAAAGTGTTAGTCTGCACAGACAGGCGTAGTCCACATAGTTGCGCTGTAACGATCGTGAAGAAAATATGAGATAGTAAATTATGTGACTTTTTATGGGAAGACTGTTCGATGCAGAGGAAAAAACAACAAGCACACTGATATGTGTATATATTGAGGTACCACCTGCACTTACACCCTTACACCCTGAATTGTAGCAAGATGACTGTATTAGCCGGTCGCAGATCTTCCATTCCTCTTACCCATCAGATTTCTTGGCGATTCTTGCCTTTACAGTACAGATTATCAAGCTCCCTAAGCTGATGTTAGGTATTTTGCAGACAGCAGAGATGGACGATGATGATGATGATGATGTTGGATTTAAGGTGGTCAACAGCGTATTCATCGGCACACTTGTTGGATATGAACATACATGTCTCGTGTTGTGAATTATGGCTGCTCTTACGAACGAAATTGCTGCGACCGTTCCCCATGAACGTACATTAGTACATTTCTTCAAATTACCCGGCGATGGCGATACAAAAATGTGGTTCGTGTGCATGAAAGGAGCCAGAAATCGTTTGGAAAAACATCTTCATCATTTCCTATTACAGGGATCGTTGAATACTTCAATAAATGTAATAGGACAAGCCATTTGCTCAGGACCCATTCACTTCCTCTCACCAACATTCTAGCTCGATGTCAGCACACCTCACAGAATTTTGAAATGTGCGCTACACCGTTGTCGTCAGGTAGTATGGTGGACAGGTCTGCAGCCAAGGGTGAGCGTTGCCCTTCTGTGATCATATGAAACACATGTATTTAAAATATGTGTGCCATTCCACCAGCTTCACATATTGGTGGATCATTCATCACAGGAGGAAACCGTGCATCAGTGCACAACGTCCTGTTCTTAACCTGGTGAGCTTCACTTCCTTCCACCGCTCAACTGGCTTCAGTTTCGCCAAGCTTGGGTGGTCAGTTGGATTGAGAAATGTTTGTGGCTTCCCACTGATGTGTGAGGCCTCTGTCCGACGATGAGATGAACGTGTGCTGGCGGACGGCTTTTCGAATCACTTCTTGTGCCCTACACACTTCTCTGGCTGCTTTGTCAGCTATAGAATTTTCTCATATCCTGAAGTGTCCCGGTACTCAGCAGAATACCACCTCTTTACATTGGTTTCGTACCTGGACCATATTTGGGTAGTCTGAACCATATTTTCTACTGGATGTATTTGCAGTACAGATTGCAAGACACTAAGACAGAGCAGATGACAAACTTTCTGTTACACTTGTGTGCAAAACGTTAGGGCGAAAGCTATGTTTCACTGACAAAAACATATCTCGACGAAACAATTTTCCTGAGTGCATTACGCGTTTCCGTCTCTCGCAATATGAGGGTACGTCCAGCATTGTAGAGCGTGACCGTTTTGGTGTTATGGTGTGAGGGGGCGTAAAGATGCAAAGATCAACATTACTGCGACACTGTTCGTCTTTCCCATGTGTAGTCCTAAAGGAGTGCATTCGGCCTTGACTTCATTTTTTCGGATTAGACATGTCTGGGATGCGTTCGGGAGACGTATTGTGGCACGTCCCGATGCACCAATGACAGCAGTTGTCAACCGAGCTGGTGGAAAAATGAGAAGCCCCGCCTCAAGAACTTCTCACCAACCCCATGACCAGAATGGAAGCACGCTGCAAAGCACGCACTGCAGTCCGTGAAGGTCACACACTCTACTGAGAACCATGTTCCGCCGTTTCTAATGTCCAGAGGAACATTGTAACTTGCGGTTACTTGAATGTAATTATTGACTTCGAATAAAAGCGCCCCTTCTTTTCGTCTCATTGCGCATTTCTTTCAGTTAGGTTCTGTAGTGTACTGTAGCAATCCTTTCTATGTATAGCTCAAGTTTCTTAGAGCTGTTTTACTTGGCAGTGACGTATCATGCGAAAGAAGCTTTCGTCCTCAATCTTTGCACTTCAATTATAATGGCGTCGCCATCTTCAGTGCCTTCAGGAGTCCGTGTATGTCATAACTTTAGTTGTTCTGGCAGGCGAACTCTGAAGACACTTTCAGGAAAATCTGCTGAACAACAGTATGTATTCTGCTGCTTAGACCCTCTCGTCGTAGTCTTGCTGGGTGTGATGACCCCTCTTGAAGTAAACGGACTGATGTGTTGTTATTAGTCAAAGAAATTGTAAGACGAAGTCTTCGACGTTGTGAAAGGACGACGCTACAGTAAAAGGATAATTCTGCGTCAAAAAGAAATTTTTGTGACGCCTGAAAAATAGAAAGACCTTTGAGGCGGTTCTGCTGAGGCACCCTTAGATCGGTGTCGCGAAGACTCAGAGAAGATGAGAGTGACAGCGGAAAGTGTGCAAACGCTAGAGGCTTCCTCTCCGAGAGGCAAGGCAGTTCATCGACGCTTCGCCGTCGCAGGTCGTTTAACTAAAATGGCCACGCCCTGGAAAACGACAGACGCGTGCAAACGCGTCGCTTCGGTTACGAGCGGTCGATAAGTCGCGCGTGAGCTCGAATGCAAACGCACCATAGCCAAAGATCCCAAGTTTTCATTATTTGCGACCACGAACGAATCGAGCTAAGACTAAATAAAGCCCCCACGAAAACCAATGGACCGTTGGTCAGTTGTAGACCATTAAAAAGCGAAAGCAGACGCCTTCAGTATGCTAAATATGAGAATTACACTAGTATTTAGCGAGGAGTCCAAGTCCTGGATGGCAAGTGTCATACGAATATAACAATAGATAATTTTGTTGTTTCAGCATTTGAAAGACATAAAGGGAAGCGTAAACAGAGATGAAGCGAGACCAGCCGTAAAAACCAGAGATATCATCTCGGAACGCTAATTTTCGTTAAGTCTGATTCTTAAGTGTCTTCTTTTATGCTAGACTGATAGTCGCATCAGATTCTTTTTTAATAATTTATCCTTTATCCAATACCTCACTAGAATGGGCGGGCAGTGACTGTGTCAACGCTGTTCAGCCTTATTTTCCCTTTTACATTTTTACTATGACCTTCACTGGACTACTTCTGTTAAATTTATGCAGTAGGAAACACACAATGGTCTGAGCCAAACAAACGGTCTTCCTGTTGGCCCACTACCTCTTCATTCTCACGGACCTCAACTTTATATCTTCGTCTGAATCAACTTTCCCACTGTTTGTTTGTTGGTCTTGGTCTGCATTCTGCTTTATTGTTCAGTTTCATGATTCCGTCTTATTTTAAAATCTTCTATTGTAACTTGTAGTTCCCTCATACCTTCCTAGACTTCCATAATCAATATAACGTAGTTCTTCTGTCGCGCAGTTTCTTTATTATTCTTCTGATAATTACGTTTATTGGTGTTCTGAATACAAATTCGAAGAAAGAAATATAATACTTCCTGGCCGTGATCATTATCGAGTTCATTTCCGTGCAGAGCTTTGCAGTAGAAGCTTGTTTCCAGTGTCCTTTTCTTAACAGTTTTTGTTTATGCATTTGTGATTGCTGGTCATTCTATCTTCAGTGTTCTATTTCTGCACTGTTAGTTGTTTTGAAAATGACGATCTGTGAGCTCGATGAGGTGACGTGTGTGGTCTTCAATCTGTAAGGATGAGAGTAACATTTTGTGTGTGGGGTATTTAGATGCAGATGCGACTGGAGAGGAATTGGTGAGGAAGGTTGTGGAATGAGTATGGGAAAGCGTTGACGTTAGTATTAGGAGATTAAGAAACGAATCGTGGTCTGAGCCAACAACAATAATTTGTTTTTCGAAGAATGGATTCGATACGTAGGTTTTATCTATGTAATAAGGACCTTGTTAGTTATGATATTAACGTGCTCCATTACTTCGGAATGTGAGACTGTAAGATAGTGAGGTATTCGACAAGTCTAGACGTTTCTTAGTTTTCTCACATTTCAGATATGAAGTTGCTTTCCCGCGACCAGGGTCGCGTCAGTGATGGACTGTCGCGCTAGCTGCCTCTGCTGCCGCTATTATGCACCAAATGACCAACCATCACCCATCGGGGACTGCCATTTAAGTCAGATGTCTCGTTTTTACAAATACTGTAAGATTAATATGTTCGCTATTGCGATCATAGGAAAGTCTCTTTTGCTATTAAAAATGTGCAAGTGGAAGATGAATGAAAATAGTTACTTCAATTTAGAGGAGCTCCTTTTCTTTAATGTTTAACTGTAGGCCCACTCACTGCTTGCATCTAATAATCATTTAAAAATAAAGCGCAACGAATAACTATATTTTACATTTAACTATTAACCAGGGAGACAGAACAGGACGCCCAGTTTATTAATGACGTTTTCAATTCATTCAAAGGGAACGGGATTGCAATGTGGAAATCGTAAATTACTTTTTAACGTATGGTCCGAATGATTTCTTAAAAAATTTGATTGAACGTGAACCAAGTACAGAGAAAACAACAGCATTCACAAAATGCAACAGAAGAAACAAAATATATTGACGTGGTCCTCTACATACCACGATTGTTCATGGGGTGGTTAGGAAACCAAGGGGAACAGGAATTAGGAATCTAGCATTCGTACACTCACTCATAGCACAACACACCGAAATAAACACTGCATTATTAGTACCAAAACTAGAGCAAAACAAAATGGCTACTCAGCAGAGAGTATCTTGGCTAGAGATGCGAGATAGAACGTGGGCTGATCAACACGTGGTAGCATATGGCACGTGGTACCACCTGACTGTTCTGTGTGCTACTGTATCTGCTCCGTCGAGCAGGCTAGACCTCTCTGGCTTTCTACGTCGCTAAAGCTATTGGCAAAACTGGAGGAGCAGACGAAAATACGTTAGCAGACTGCTACTACACTCCTGGAAATGGAAAAAGAACACATTGACACCGGTGTGTCAGACCCACCATACTTGCTCCGGACACTGCGAGACGGCTGTACAAGCAATGATCACACGCACGGCACAGCGGACACATCAGGAACCGCGGTGTTGGCCGTCGAATGGCGCTAGCTGCGCAACATTTGTGCACCGCCGCCGTCAGTGTCAGCCAGTTTGCCGTGGCATACGGAGCTCCATCGCAGTCTTTAACACTGGTAGCATGCCGCGACAGCGTGGACGTGAACCGTATGTGCAGTTGACGGACTTTGAGCGAGGGCGTATAGTGGGCATGCGGGAGGCCGGGTGGACGTACCGCCGAATTGCTCAACACGTGGGGCGTGAGGTCTCCACAGTACATCGATGTTGTCGCCAGTGGTAGGCGGAAGGTGCACGGGCCCGTCGACCTGGGACTGGACCGCACCGACGCATGGATGCACGCCAAGACCGTAGGATCCTACGCAGTGCCGTAGGGGACCGCACCGCCACTTCCCAGCAAATTAGGGACACTGTTGCTCCTGGGGTATCGGCGAGGACCATTCGCAACCGTCTCCATGAAGCTGGGCTACGGTCCCGCACACCGTTAGGCCGTCTTCCGCTCACGCCCCAACATCGTGCAGCCCGCCTCCAGTGGTGTCGCGACAGGCGTGAATGGAGGGACGAATGGAGACGTGTCGTCTTCAGCGAAGAGAGTCGCTTCTGCCTTGGTGCCAATGATGGTCGTATGCGTGTTTGGCGCCGTGCATGTGAGCGCCACAATCAGGACTGCATACGACCGAGGCACACAGGGCCAACACCCGGCATCATGGTGTGGTGAGCGATCTCCTACACTGGCCGTACACCTCTGGTGATCGTCGAGGGGACACTGAATAGTGCACGGTACATCCAAACCGTCATCGAACCCATCGTTCTACCATTCCTAGACCGGCAAGGGAACTTGCTGTTCCAACAGGACAATGCACGTCCGCATGTATCCCGTGCCACCCAACGTGCTCTAGAAGGTGTAAGTCAACTACCCTGGCCAGCAAGATCTCCGGATCTGTCCCCCATTGAGCATGTTTGGGACTGGATGAAGCGTCGTCTCACGCGGTCTGCACGTCCAGCACGAACGCTGGTCCAACTGAGGCGCCAGGTGGAAATGGCATGGCAAGCCGTTCCACAGGACTACATCCAGCATCTCTACGATCGTCTCGATGGGAGAATAGCAGCCTGCATTGCTGCGAAAGGTGGATATACACTGTACTAGTGCCGACATTGTGCATGCTCTGTTGCCTGTGTCTATGTGCCTGTGGTTCTGTCAGTGTGATCATGTGATGTATCTGACCCCAGGAATGTGTCAATAAAGTTTCCCCTTCCTGGGACAATGAATTCACGGTGTTCTTATTTCAATTTCCAGGAGTGTATTTACTCTCACGAAAACTTACATTCACTCGTTTCAGTTAGGCACATCAGGATTAAATGACGGAACAGGGATGTGGGGGTGATTCAGAGCCCTCTTATTTGTAACATAATAAAGAAAGGACATATCCATGTAAACGACACACTTCCTTCTGAGAGACTAGTGACACACAAGAAACAGACACCATTATATAGATCTCTCTCTTTCTCTCTCTCTCTCTCTCTCTCTCTCTCTCTCTCTCTCTCTCACTCTCTCTCTCTCTCTCTCTCTCTCTCTCTCTCTCTCGATATATATAGTATCTGGTGGAGTACTCTTGGTAGAACAATGTTCTGTTCTGTTCCATGTCAGGGACATCAACCGTGTAATACTCACTTCGCTTCGCTTCGACAGGCACACGGGAAAATTTGTCGAGCCTCCTGCAACATCACCGAAACTGCAGAAAGCAAAACGGGCGAGAACTAGGGAGAAAACAATCGTGTTTTGTTTTTTCAAGATGTAAACGATATTCCTTGAATATACCACAAAAACCAGATTCATTTACTTCGAGTGTTAAAACGGTTGTCTGAGGGACTGCCGAAGAAGTAGCCTGAGTTGTGCCAGTGAAATATTTTACTCCCGCATCATAACATCGCTGCCGACCACATGGCGTTGAGTATCAGGCAGCTTTTGATCAAAAGTAAATATCAGTTTCACACACACCTTACTCATCTGCCTTGGCTCCCATTTGATTCCGTCCAGTACTCCATAATGAAGACGTTTTGAGTACACAGAAGAGGTGAGACAAAAATTGCTGGATGCATTATGTGGTATAGTTTCAAACAATTTTAAAAACTGTTCCATCATTGGTTGAAACATCGGATCAATTGTGTAAGTAGCAATGGACGTCAAATTGAAAGTGGTGCAGTTTTGTAAATATTATGTGTAATACAGATATGTAAAATGAGTAATCTCTCAATTGAACCGAGCGAGGTGGCGCAGTGGTTAGCACATCGGACTCGCGTTCGGTGGGACGACGGTTCAAACCTGCGTCCGGCCATCCTGATTTAGGTTTTCTGTAAAGTTTTATAAAGTTTGGTTTGTGGGGCGCTCAATTGCGCGGTCATCAGCGCCCGTACAAAGTCCCAATTTTTGCACATTTCAGTTTTTTTTACACAGCCCAATCTACCCATTGTCACGAATGATGATGAAATGATGAGGACAACACAAACACCCAGTCCCAGGGCAGAGAAAATCCGCAACCCGGCCGGAAATCGAACCCGGGACCTCGTGATCCAGAGACAGTAACAGTAGCCACTAGACCACGACCTGCGGACTAGGTTCTCCGTGATTTTCCTAAATCGCTTCAAGCAAATGCCGAAAAGGTTCCCTTGAGAGGGCGAGGCCGACTTCCTTTCCCATCCTTCTTTAATCTGATGGGACCGATGACCTCGCTGTTTGCTCCGAATTCCCAAATATCAACCAACCAACCCTCATACGTCAGCAAATGATCAATTTTGTGCGGCAGTCCATACTATTACTGCCGGACTTTCTCTCTCTCTCTCTCTCTCTCTCTCTCTCTCTCTCTCTCTCTCTCTCTCTTCTGTCTCTCTCTCTCTCTCTCTCTCTCTCTCTCTCTCTCTCTCTCTCTGTCTCTCTCTCTCTCTCTGCACTTCCAGTCCCACGTTTAAAAGCGGGCAGTATGGATTTAGATACAGGATCTCAGAGATGGAGAAGTAAACGTATAGAATGCAAAACGAATTCCAAACAGCACAAGTGCTGGAAAAAAAGTAAACGTATGCTAAGACTCTCTACAGTAAGATCGTCGAACTAAAAAACTGACAAGGGCCAAATAAACAAGGTTCACGTTAAGGCGAGCCCCAAAAGAAAGGCACTTCAAATGCACTTTTCATAGAAGCGTAAATTTGTTTAGAAAGATTGTAGTACAAAGCACAAGAACAACAATGATATTAACGTTTTCTTCCTGGTATTTGCCATTTCTTTTCTGCTAGTGTCTTCTATATGTCAAGAGAAAATTTATTAGCAGTAATTTCCTTCAGAACTGCCACAAGGTGATTGTCTGAAATTCTGGTTCAAATCGCTCTAAGCACTATGGGATTTAACATCTGAGGACATCAGTCCCCTAGACTTAGAACTACTTAAACCCAACTAACCTAAGGACATCACACATGCATGCCCGAGGCAGGATTCGAACCTGCGACCCTAGCAGCAGCGCGGTTCCGGACTGAAGCGCCTAGAAACGCTCGGCGTGAAATTCTGGATCTGACAGGAGATTTACTTCCATGCATAACTGAAAATAGCTACTCACATTGATAAGTACTTCCAAAGATAGAAATAACTTCATACGCAAATTTTTAAGTATTTTTAATCTTGGAGGCAAACATTTGTAAAATTCAGGTAGGCCATTTTCATTAAATATTTTCTTCAAATCTGAACTTCGCTGGATCATAACTATTTAAACTTGCAGTTGATTAGATACTGATTCTATATTTACCTTATAAATCGAAGAGAACAAAGAAATTTCGTTTACCAGAAATTTAAAATCTTGATTCAAACTCATTTCAGAGGTTCAAGGTTTTTCTTTGTGTTTTGTGTGCTCTTGTTTGAGCTGAACAAGATTTTTTACAATTTGCAGAAGTGATTTAAATCCATTTTTTCTTCTGCTTTTCCATAAAACTAGCTTATGTGTGAATGCTTTAACGTGACACACATGATCGTAATGGATTTTTTCCTTGATGTTTCAGATTGACATCATATAAGTGTTTTGTTATATCAGCCATGAAAAAAAGTCTTCTAACCGTATTTTGCCAAAAATAGTCTTGTACCATGATTTTTACTTTTTGATGCCTGGCATGTCTCCTCTTTCAAGTCCCAGAATTGTTTAAAAACCATTGCGCAGTGCAGCCACTGTACGTTGGTTTACCAGATTGATCGGTGTTTACTTTGTGCAGGAGAGCAGAGAGCTGACGCTGAGGTGAACCTCGACATTTGATTAAATTGATGATTTTTTGATAGGTTTTACCACACATTCGGAATCGATTAACTTTACATACAATACTGCTCTCTCTCTCTCTCTCTCTCTCTCTCTCTCTCTCTCTCTCTCTCTCTCTGTATATATATATATATATATATATATATATATATATATATATATATATATATATGACGAATCTTGGATTCATCACATATTCCGCTTCCTTTTTTCAGCAATGCAAAGAAACTTTGCAATTATAAAAGTGGCAGCCTCTGTAGCTATAAAAGTTAATTTTGACAGGGACAGTCCGTACTTTGCAGGGGTCAGAAACACATTTAAATATTTTTTCTGTACAACTGTTTTGCGCCGGAACTGGTTCTAATAACTCACCAAAAACGTTTAAATCCAACTCACAAGCAAGAAAAAGCACAGCTGTCTGAATTACACCGCTAATGGCCGTACTCAAATGACAGGCAATGGGAAATGCTATGAAACTTTTGCTCTAATGTGGATACTTCAATGGTCTGCTAAATCAGTAACTCTTTCCGCAACCACTCGTATATTTAAAAACAAAGAGATTGCTAGAAAAGTATTCACATATCCAGTGTAAACAATTTCTGCAATTTTTATTGAATATTATTTTATGAGCTCACCTCCAGTAAAAGGTTACGAGTATTTTCGATCAACTCCGACAAGCCGTAGCTTACGTCCACATCGCTTCACTTTTTTACGTATCTGGTTTAAAAGCTTTCCTTGTTTAATTTGTCCTTAGTAATTATTACATGTTGACTCATATTGTTCATATTCACGAGTAATATTGTATAATTTGGTACAGTAATAGCATGAATGCATATCTAGCTGGTCGTGTTATTATTTCACAGAGCGAGGTAGCGCACTGGTTATCACGGTGGAGTCGCATTCGGGAGAACGGCGGTTCAAACCCGCGTCCGGCCCTCCTGATTTCAAAAATGTTCGAATGTGTGTGAAATCTTATGGGACTTAACTGCTAAGGTCATCAGTGCATAAGCGTACACACTACTTAACCTAAATTATCCTAAGGACAAACACACACACCCATGCCCGAGGGAGGACTCGAACCTCCGCCGGGACCAGCCGCACAGTCCATGCCTCTTGATTTACGTTTTCCGAGTCGCTTAAGGAAAATGGGGGTATGGTTCCTTTGACAGGGCACCACCGATTTCCTTTCCATCCTTCCCTAACCCGAGCTTGCGGTCCGCTTTTAATGGCCTCGTTGTCGACGGGACGTTAAATACTAATCTACTCGTCCTCCTCCAGTTATTTTTTTTCACAGGAAAAGTACTCCAATTTACACTTTTCTTGGAAATTCCGATGATCGTCTGCAATTCTTCGTTTATATTTATTAGCACTTGGTTCGATAGACAGATGCTGAATACAAAGTGCTAAAATAAATAAGTAATCGTTAATATTGTAAAAATAATGGAACTTTTTCATAAAAATTAATATGTTTCTGAAACATAATCTTACCAGACACTAGTGAATAATTGTGCAATTTGGTAACTGTTTTCCGCAAGCGAAATGTAACGTCTTTTCACCCACCAAAGATCATTTCGTATTGAAAAGGTGAATTGCATCAGGCGGGCGAGGAAGAAGTAAGTCTGAGTTGCTGCGGGGTGCACGAGGGTGAGTGTGGGCAATGTTTTCCTCTGTATCCTGCGTTGCTATCAGTCCAAACGCCAAGCCAGTCAGCATACTATAGGGAAGTTCATGTTCAAACGTATTACTTACCTGTAATAATGAATGTGACCCCGATATGCCAGAAACAGCTGAAATTGCATCACTGCTAATTGCTTTATTAATTAATACTGCACACCCGTCCAGCGAGCCTCTACAAACCACAACAGTTTTTGTTATCACCAGCGGAAAACATCTTAACAACGAAGACTACTTGTTTGTACCGATATGTGTGGAGCAGACCAGGGGAGTAAAGCGACACACCTAGAACGACACATGGTACTGTTCGAGATCGATCTATTGTTTGTGGTTGGACGCACAGCAGTGAGAAAGCAGTCTGCAAAACACCTGAGTGGAATCTCCTTTTACATGTTTTGCGTCTGTCTCGTGGTAGTCATCTACCAAAATATTCACTGCTGGCCAGGTTGTCAACCCTGACTCGATATTCACTTACTAGTGGGGCGGACGTCAGAAATAACCTGCAAGGGCCGGATGCGGCCCGTGGGCCTCTAATTTGACGCCCTCGTTTTACAGCATTGTCAGAAGAAAGCAAGGAAGGACAAGAGGGAGATTGGGATTGAGAGCCCCGTCGACAACGAGCTCGGTTGAGAGGGAGCACAAGTTAGATTTTGGAAGGAGATCAGTTGTGCCCCGGTGAAGGAAATCAACTGTGTCCTTTTCACCTTAGGAGATTTAGGGAAATCACGGAAAGCTGAAAGTAGATTGCCGGTCGGGGATCTGAACCGCTATCCTTTCGAATATGCGTCCATTATCTTCGCATTGTGCCATCTTGCTAGGTACTATTATTCAAGTGTCGTGAAAACTGTTTGGAATTTCGGAAGTGACCTGGCTGGTCCTTTCCACGCGAATCGCCATTCTTTTACGTGGATTAGCAATACATCAATGTGAGTTTGTAGTTAGTGATTTTAGTAAAGAGTTGAAATGTCTTACAGTTCATTGTGTCAATGGCTATAATTGTTGGAGTCTCCCATGATTGTGTACTTTGTGGCGCACGTTCAGAGCGAAAGCTGAATCGTAATATTTCAGCAGCCCTAGTCAGTTTAGTGTCTACTATTTCATTCGATCCTTGTCTGTTGTGTGCTCAGTGTGAGCAAGGACGATAGAGAACAATTAAATAGTATTGACTCCGGGAAATTATTGGAGCACAATAGATGAACATAAGATTAGCGGAAGCAAGTATCGAAACGAGAAACGTCTGTGGTTTTGAAATAGGTGAAAAGTACACAAGCTTAAACTTTACAAGAGACAATTGTTCCAAGTGTTTGAAATTAAGGATACAGTAAAATTTATTGCATCTGAAACTGATGAAAGTTATGCACATTAATTTCTTAGTTAGTGAACCAAATTCAGCAGTGTTAGTTTTCAGCTCAATTTTTAAGTGAAGATCCATTAATTACCAACAGTAACGAAAATAAAACAGGAACAGCGACTTGTGAAAGACACTAAGTATGTTTTTGAAAATTTGCTACGGAAGTATAGATATTAACGAAGTTTCATCTGAAAGGAGTCTTATGAGCGGAATTAGTCACACGAGGCGTCGCAGAATGAGGTATTTGCTTTACTTTACAACTCAAGACTCACTTTCTGCTCAGACTGAAGTCAGTCTGTGGTACACCTTGGTTACAAATCGTATTAATAGCAGAGTAATTAAGCACCAGACATCTGAAACACACCAAGTTACACACAAGCAGAAGTATATCGTGCAAACTTGGCAGTTTCTAGCCATGGTCCATAGGCGATTGTCCTGCTGGAATGTTCCATTGCAGTCAGGGAAGACATCAAGCTTAAAGTAATGCAGGCAGTATGCAATAATGTTCACATGGCTCACAGTTGTCATGGTGCCTTCAGTTACTACTGTGGGACCCCTCGAGATCCAGGTGAGTGTCCCTCATATAATAGTACTGCCGCCATAAACCCGTGTTTGAGGCTACGCACGTATTGAGCACCCCAGTTTGGTTAAGTCTTTCGCCCGAGGAACAGTGTAACTGGGTACGACCATCTTCCTGATGTAATGTGTTTCATTTGACCAGGCAGCAGTTTTCTGTTTTTCCACAGTACAATCTCGACTGTCCTGTGCCCTCTGCAGTCGAAATCGACGATGTCATTCGGTCGATATGGTGTAGCGTATCGACTGTATTTGATCAGAAAGTGCGCAAAAGTGGAAGAGAGTTGCAAGAGAGCCAGTCACAGGCAGACAAGAGTGTTATGCATTACGAAGCAAAACACAGCCGACAGGTGTTGGAAAGCTGAGCCATCTGGACACAGCATACCAAAGGCTGACGCTGCAATGCACTAGCAGGAGGATGGAAGCCTTTCCTCACTTGCCACGATGGAAGTGTTTAGAGTACATGCCTTAAGCCCTAAATGAATATAGTCTGATGAGTATATGTGCTCAGTCATTCATATAACGAAACATTTTCATCTCAGTACCACAGCCTACACAACTAGCTTGTGATGCCTGGAGCAATATCTTGGAATGCAGTACAGGATCCTCTCTTCGACCACGGAACAGAGCAGTCTGCCGTGAGTCACAAGAAAGCCACTTCCAGAGCAGAGAGCCGCCTGCTCGCTGGCAGGAGGTCACGGCCGCCTCCACGATACTGTCAGCTGCTCTGCCACGCTGTCATCACGGTCACAGCCAGAGGCATCGCTGGCAGTGGCACACTCGGCCACACTCTTTGCACTGTCAGCAGTGCTGGACGTCTATTGTTCCGCACGAGAGGCAACTGGACACCTCCACCAAGCTGTTCCTGATGTACTATAGCCAAAGGCCCGAATAAAGAAGTTAGTTAAACAAATCTACTCTCGCCCTGACCTCTCACTTCACACTCCACAGATGACACTGGTGTCATATCATTGACGTCGCCTTCTTAAAGCAACTTCTGAACCTACAGTTTATGGTGCAGTGAGTCCAAAAATTTTGATTATATTTTCATCATGGAGAAAAGGTTTAACAATTTTCCATTTTGTGAAGTAGATTTTATTGTGCATAGAGAACGATCGGATTTGTCCAGCTGTAGAGGTAATGGAAGTCATGATTCATTAGTAGTTGCTAGACGTGTACAGTGTAGCCTTGAGGGCCCCTTAGCGTCACATACAAAATTAGTTCCAGTAAAATATTGTACATTTAATTGTTGAGGGCGTAAGAGTAGGCAATGCTGTGAGTCGAGATGTCTCATGATTGGACGTAAGAATTGAGTTAATGTATTTTGTTTTCTTATCTTTGAATGTTCTCGAAGTGAGCGTTGTCAAGGACAAAGCTTCGACAGAACCAGAGACTTAGAGCGTCTCAGAGTGGGAAGCAGTGTGCATGTTGTCACAAAAGATAGCATAATTAACAGTGGGTAGTACACAACTGTGTGCATTGGTAGTATCGTGATCATCACAACGTGGTGTAGGTTTGGCTGTCACAAGTTTAATTGCTCCTTTTTCTGTTAAGGCAACTGAGGATGTTTAGGCCTTTGTGGGAGACCTTGGAAATCTGGCTAAGATAGAAGGTGTAAGCATAGGATTGTACAGTTCACTATCGATAGTCACCTCTCTGCTGGGCGCAGAGCGAGAGTGGGTAGTCATGGTGTAGCTTTCGTGGAGTGTGGGCAGAGTGTTGTGTTAATGTCATGGCTGCAGCACGTATCTTAAGTTATGGTGAAGTAATTGAAAATATTTGCTACACAAGTTTTGCGTTTAATTTCACTGTTCACGACACAGCATCTATGTTTATCCAAAAGGTGATGTTTCTCGGTGTCATGTTTTGTGTCGGGAGACCAACCATCAACTGCGTCGCAACGGTTACGGAAAAATAATGTGTACTGGTATGGTTCTAATTGCAAGTTCTAAGTGAAAGAAACACGTATCGTTTTACCTGGCTGAATATCAGGAGCGCAAGTACTTTCTCGTTCGTATATCGTACCCGAAATTTTATGGAGCATCCGCGTAGCGATTCGGTCACACGCACTCTCGTATTATATGCTATTGAATTGTTTAGTACTGTTGGAATAACTGTGCCAATCGTAGACTGGTAAAACTTCCGTTGAACAGCGATTATTTTCTGTTCTATGCACAGTGTTTTTGCATTAGATGCCGTCATTTAGACAGCAACCTTACATGTCACAACAGACATGTACTTGAAGTACGAATACTGATCACGACCATTGTGGTATAATGTTAACTGTAAATAGTGTTTAACATTATACAGTGAATTCTACCAGATCAAATTGGTGTTGTTGGTGTAAGTGGCTCCTGTCCCTGCTAGACAATAGTTATTACAGGACACATAGCAGGCAGTTCAGAGAGCAGCAGATCAACCGCTGTGGGAAGGACCAGGTACGTGGGTTTAGGCACACAGTCGTTCAATTTCCAGCCCCTTTCATGTGTCTAGGGAGTGTTGTACTGTCACGACTGTTAAAGGCCAGCTTTCTTAGCTCTGCATATCTACCCCCTTTCCACCTGGGTGTGTTACAAAGGTTGATCTGATAAAGAATTATGGAGTGTTGCAGAACTGAGACTTACGGGGGTAGCTACAACTTACACACACTATAAAGAAGCTCTTAAGGAAGCCACAACATTCGAAGAATTTAAAGAAGGGATAATACATACGTAGATACACGAAATGAAATAGTGCCAGACACTACAGGGAACAATTATGGGTAACAACTATGAGGAATACGTTAATGGTGGAACCATTTGCAGATAGGATAAGGAAAATTGGTGGATGAACCTATGAATCAGTACAGGATGCTGCAGTCAATGAAAATATTTTGCAAGAAGCTCAGCAGAAGGGACTCGATGCTTTTTTAAGAGGGTTGCATGCGGAAGTGTCAAGACATGTAGAAACAGGGGGTCCAACAGATCTGTGCACAGCAGTGCGGTGAGGTATAGAGTATGAGGAGATCGATTTGACGATTGGAATGCAGAGTAAATCGACAGAATTTGCAGCTACTATAAAATGCTTCAAATGTGGACGAATGTGGCGTGTAAGGAGGCAGTGTCACCAGACTCACAGTGACGTGAATAAAGGAAGAGGAAGTAATAGTTTCAGAAGTAGAGGACCGGGAAAGAAGAAGATATTAAAAGCCAATGGTAACCACAGGTCCCCTACGGTCATTCTCAGTAAGATTGAATACTACGAAATCCTTTGCATAGGTGGATTGTGAGATAAGAGGAATAGAAGGAAAAAAAGGGACCAGGGTATTATTTGATACAGGGGCGCACGTGTCTGTTGCCAGTAATGATCTGGTGCAACGTAAACACTGGTATCCACCAAGGAACAGAATGTGTGGAATGGGGGATAAAGATGTCACCCCTTAGGATCGGTGGACACAAACTTTTTGCCTGAATATGGTTCAATTTAAACAATGTGTAGAGATAGTGCCTCATGTGTGTCAGAGCTACGACATGTTTCTAGGATTAGATTTATTATATGAGCATTGTGCCATAATCTATGTTTAGCATCATATGGTGGAACTTAATGGAAAAGTGTTTCAGTTTGGGGAAGCGACTGTCAGTCTAGTGATGCCACCAATGAAGTCTGTCATGAAAGGTGCATCCATTAAACTTTAATCAGTCACACTAAGACTTGATTCACAAGATTGTGTACCTCAGGACCCTAGGAAATCATTTTGGGTCACTGTTGAACCTAGCTCTCCGGTAGACATTTAGTGTGTGGTGGGTACCTTTAGAAGAGAATGAACTATTAGATAAGGCATGTTGCTTGGCTAAAAAAGGTATTGTACACATACATGAAATAAAGGGCGAGAAGAAGGTACCTGTTTTTATTGATAATTTTAGTGCAGATGACATAAGATTAAGGAAGGAGCTGTTAATCGTTAATATGAATATCCTGGAGAAAAACAAATGGGACACAAGAGGCGTCAACCACAGACAGTTGCCAGACGACATTGAAATTGCATTAGGAGAAAAAGTGAAGCACTTAGAGGGAAGCAATAGGGAACAGATCGAAAAATTACTTCTGGAATTTGAGGATTTATTTTCTCCAAAAGCTCCATTGCCAGTACATATATTACACAGCACTGCATAACAATGGGAAAGGAATCATCAGTCTACCGCAAACTGTACAGAATACCGAGGTACTTACGGGAATTTATCGATCAACAGCTGATATATGGTATAATTGACGAAAGTAATAGTGCAAAGAGCCAGGAACAGTTGACATGACAAAAAAAT
Source organism: Schistocerca gregaria (assembly GCF_023897955.1). Taxonomy (NCBI): domain Eukaryota; kingdom Metazoa; phylum Arthropoda; class Insecta; order Orthoptera; family Acrididae; genus Schistocerca; species Schistocerca gregaria. Next base: position 636,863,446 of record NC_064920.1, on the reverse strand, counting down.
CAGCAGGTGGAACACAAAAATATAGGTTTTGCTGTGATTACAGATATCTAAATGCGAAAACATAACAGACGCCTACCCTTCTCCAAACATCAGAGAAACCTTGGATCATTTTGGACAATGCAAATAATTTTCAACAAAGGATCTGAACAGTAGTTACCACCAGACAGAGATTGCACCACAGTATCTATACAAAACAGCGTTTTTGGCACCCTGGTGACACTACCAATCGAGTCAAATATTGGTATTTCCAGATTTCAATGGAGAATTTGTTTTATCATGTGATGCATCAAACATGCAATTGGCTGTGTGTTGTCACAAGAGGTAGAAGGTGTAGAACACCTGTACCTTATACACCAAGAAAGAAATTTTTCCACAATGGAGAAAGATATGTCAAGCCTTATTTATGGAATCACATATTTCAAGCATTATCTGTACAGTAAAAAGTTTAGAGTAATAACAGATCATGTGGCATTAAAACGATTGTTGGGGTTAAAGGTTTCTTCTAGTAGGTTGATGTGATGGGCACTAAGACTAAGGGAATTTGATATCGAAGTCAAGCATAAACCTGGAAAGAAGTACTGTAATGTGGATGGCATAAGCAGAAAAGTAGCATAGTACATATTGGGGGGTAATGACCATAAGGAATGGCAAATTGCACAGAGAGTGGATGACGAATGTAAGCAATATTTTAAGGAGTCATACTTTTGTATGCAGCATGCGTTGCCTTGCAGAGAAACCAAGTTGGGACTGCAGGTAGTGGTAACAGCGAAGCTAAGCAATAGAATGCTAGAAGAAGCTCATAACCACATATTAACGGGTCATGGAGAAGAGTTCTATTACACAGGTTATCTGAAGCATTAGCACCATTGAAAAGCCGCGCGGGATTAGCCGAGCGGTAGCCGGCATGGTGGCTCAACGTGCTCGGTCATAGGGTTAGCTACCTTCTGTAATAAAAAACCGAGTGAATGGATCAACAAAGAACATAAACGAGTGTCATCGGACGTCCGCCACGAACAAATTCATCGAACAATATAGAGCAAAATAAGACTTTTTTTAAAAAAAAAAAAAAAAGAAAGCTGTTTAAGGCGCTGCAGTCATGGACTGTGCGGCTGGTCCTGGTGGAGGTTCGAGTCCTCCCTCGGGCATGGGTGTGTGTGTTTGTCTTTAGGATAACTTAGGTTGAGTAGTGTGTAAGCTTAGGTACTGATGACCTTAGCAGTTAAGTCCCATAAGATTTCACACACATTTCTTTCCACAGACATTTTTGGGAATTGATGTTTTAGGTCCATTCAATAAAACACCTACAGGGAATAAAAACATATTCACAACCGCAGACCATTTTTCAAGATATGTAGAAATGATCGCAATCCCAAACCAAGAGGCAACAACAGTGCCACAAGCAGTTGTGAATTACTGGATACTGAAATTTGGAGTGCCTGAAACAATACTAACAGAACAAGGAACGGATTTCATGTCAAATCTACTCAAGAAATGGCGTAAGTTATTGAATGTGAAGAAATTAATGATGATTCATCTCCAGCCACAAACCAATGGAAGAACTAAAAGAATACACAGGACTGGAGAATCTGCTAAGAAATTTTCCAGAGTGATTAGGGAAATTTGGAATATAGTACAGAGGGCAAATACATGAGGAAATTTGGAATACAGTACAGAGGGCAAATACATGAGCATTGAAGAGAGAGGCTAATCAGTGTGTAATGCTGTCAACTTCGTATTCACTGAGGAGAAATACAAAGAAGATTTTTCAACGTATCATGGACCATACCAAGTGGTACAGACTGTGTCACCAGTAAATGTCAAGATTCAGTTGCCGACAAGAATGACGATTGTGCATTTAGGGTGGTTGAAACTTTTTCAAGGGAATCCAGAAGTTATTCCAGGGATAGGAGATGTGGACTGGAAAGAGAGAGTAAGGACAAGGGAGTTGGAAGACAAACAAGATATTGTGAATGAAACGGTAATGAGGAACCCGCACGGGTTAACGCCTAGGTGACAGTCGTTTAATATTTTTTTAGGTTAGGTATAGATTTAGTATAATTAGTATAAGCAGCTGTGGAGTACCAATTAGTTTATGGGGGAAATAAAGTAATAGGTATTCCTGCCTGTAGGTGAGATGCAGAGAAGGCGAGATAAGTCAGCTCGTAGTGGGACTACACTCATCTTCGTAAGGATGGAAGCATTACGGAATCAGCACGTGAAAGGGGGAGTGCCGTTTGCCACGCAGGAAGACATAGTGATCATCTGTCATCGCTGGGTGACACAGGTGATAATCAGTGCTTGGGAGACGCGTGATGAGGTGAGGAGATCGGAAGAAGCATTCAGCATATTCCCTCAGGGAACGGAGAGACACAGGATACTCAAAGGAAGTGCTAGAGAATGTGAGAAAGTATATGGAGCGTAAGAGAAATTAAAGAACGAGATGACCCAGATACTAGGGTTATTCCACATATGTGATGGAAGGGTAGTTGGTTCGACACTGGAGGTAAACTTCTGTGAACAATACTTTGCACTGATGATGGGGAAGATCTTCTAAGGGTGAACGACATCATAGAAGAGGTTAATCATTGGAAAAAAAGGGAACAAAGTTGTGAGTGATTGGCACACTACGCAGATTGTGGGTTTAGAGAAAGACATACTGAATAACACATTTCTACTGCGACAACTGACTGGAGAAGTAATGTGGTAGGCCAGAGCTGCAGAAGAGGCAGTTAATCAGAATATCAGGGAACTACAAACCGAAGTAGAAGTCTTAGATAGGGAAGTAGTAATAAGAAAATGGTTGCAGTCTATAGAAGGTAGTGTTTCCGAAGCATGAGCTAAGGTAAAAGAACTACAGCAGCAAGCTGTAAGAGATCAGCTAGGAGTACCACAGCCTACACAACTAGCTTGTGATGCCTGGAGCAATATCTTGGAATGCAGTACGGGATCCACTCTTCGACCACGGAACAGGGCAGCCACTTCCAGAGCAGAGAGCCGCCTGCTCGCTGGCAGGAGGTCACGGCCGCCTCCACGATACTGTCAGCTGCTCTGCCACGCTGTCATCACGGTCACAGCCAGAGGCATCGCTGGCAGTGGCACACTCGGTCACACTCTTTGCACTGTCAGCAGTGCTGGACGTCTATTGTTCCGCATGAGAGGCAACTGGACACCTCCACCAAGCTGTTCCTGATGTACTATAGCCAAAGGCCGGAATAAAGAAGTTAATTAAACAAATCTACAGTCGTCCTGACCTCTTATTTCACACTCCACGGATGACAATACATGTGTCAACAAACAATGGGATCAGGTAGTGGGTCAGCAGTGCACTCTGTTGTCAGATCTACCACTGGTCGCTGCTTATCTTCCATTGACAGTGACAACCACCTCTTCATTAAAGTAGGTTGTGTTAGTGGATTTTCGCATTTGCAGCCCATATCGTCATTAGAATGTTTGCCTATTCGCTTCTGCTCCGCTTATAAACTCTCCTTACCGCATCACACGCTCTCAATGTGGCACATGACATTCACTCTCGCAGTGAGCTGTGTTCATTATTTTTTGGGCCTTCAGTGTAGTTTCCCACGGCTCTGTCGGTCTCTCGCTACTCTCTCAGTTTTCACTGGACAAAGGCTGTTCTCCCCCCCCCCCCCCCCCACTCCCAACAGCAAATGGAAGAAATACTGTGTGATAAGGAGCAAATACAATTAATTACAGTAATTCTCTTATTGACTTTATTTTAATTACTGGTCTATACTCGGGATCTATGCACTGACTATCTTACTCAGATGCCTGAAACTAAATATGCATTAATAACTTGTCTATCTAAAAGTACAGTCATGTCATGTCATTTCTACATCATATGTAGAAATATCTACATATGATAGTCAAAATTTGGCTAATTTTTTTATTATTAATCAGTGAGCGTTCTTCTTCCTGTTAATAGTATTTTACTGAGTGTAGTCTCCTTTCATCCATATAGTATCCTGAAATATTCCAAAAAATTTGAGAACTCTACATCAGATAGATCGTTTATGCATAAAATAAACGTGTCCGAAAATTTAATTCTCAGGAAATGCAGATCAAAATTATACGTGATCTATGTCTCACCTGTGTTGTTCCTGATACACTCCAACTGCATAATCTTCTGCCGGTCGATGTAGCCGAGCTGTTTTAGGCCCTTCAGTCTGGATCCGCGCGACTGCTACGGTCGCAGGTTCGAATCCTGCCTCGGGCATGGATGTGTGTGATGTCCTCAGGTTAGTTAGGTGTAAGTAGTTCTACGTTCTAGGGGACTGATGACCTCAGATGTTAAGTCCAATAGTGCTCAGAGCCATTTGAACCTTCTTTTTCTTTTTTCTTTTTTTTTGCATGGTCTTCTCTTCCTTTACGTATTTTCCTTGTTGTTCTGGTATCTTTAGTTGCCTCAAGGATCCACTTTGCAGCTTCGCCCACTCTCATGGAATCAATTGCCACCAGTGACTGTCTCATATTGAACCCTGAATATACCATTCCTAGTAACTATAGAAATACATGCCTGCAAACTGCCCCATTATTAAAACAAGCTACAGCTTCTAACACATTTACACTCATAGTTTTGAGTCCAACATACACTGTTTTTGGGTGGTCTTCCATATCAAATGGTTGACACATATGTTCACATTTTGCGTCTTCCCATGTAAGCACCACGACAACAGATTGCTGTTAGGTAGGTCCCTGTATACGGGCTTAATTGCTTCTAACATTGCAAAAGACAGGGAGTGGTGGTAAACGCAAATTACAACAGTTTCAAGTGCTCTCCTGCTTTCACACGGTCCCACTGTCACAAAACCAGTGCTTTGGATTGTTATCTATAGTAGCTTCATGGAATGGGGTTGCGCATACTGTTCTCCGGTTGCGCATATTGTTCTCCTCAGGGTCTCTATATCACCTTGGTGCACCTTGATTCCTCATTATGGCTAAGCCGTAATGGGGTTTTAACAAACTGCGGAAAAAATTATAAGCAAAGCAACGATAGAAAACCAAAGATACACAAAGGAAAACTTATGAGCACCAGAAAGCGTATCTTCTAACAGGACTGCGAACTCGAAAAACAGTTGTATAATATATATACAACGACAGTCTAATGACGACATTAGCAGAAACATGGGTGTGGCCGCACACCGAGGGATTTTTAAATTCATTTTTAAATAACTTCACAACGTTCAATTCAATTCTTCTAACTATCAGTTTGTTCAAAATACTTTACACTTTGATTTAAGATGAAAAATGGAACGTCACCTTTTGAAGCGAATTCACAAGTAAGTGGCCTTAAGGTAAGCGCTGGGATGGGTCCTTTGAAAGGGCACTGCCGATTTCTTTCCCCAGCCATCCGTAATCCGTACACGCTCGCTGTCTATAATAACGTCATTGTCGACGGGACCTTAACCATAACAGTCCTTCTTTCCTTACTGTGTAATGCAAAACCACTGATGCCACTAGATAAACCTTTTGCGCTTTTTTGTAGCAAACCTCTCTGTCTCATCCGCCTCGTACTCGGAATATGGCGATGCATCAAAATCCAGCCTATAACATTGCAGTAAGCGATCACTCTTGATAAACGACCTCGTATCTAATCCATTAATCTGTTCCGTACGCTGATTAAAGGGTGTATACAGGTGAGTAAAGATGACTAGGCCATTTTCTACAGGCGATCCATTGCAATTTTTCAAAATGACCTCATCACTCTTTGTCGCAAGAAGCCTGCATACAGACATTTACATATCTGTGTTGTATAGTATGGTGCCAATTTTTTGGTTATTTTCCTTTGTTATATTATTATTGTCTCTACTATAGCTGTTGCCTCATTCTCCAAAACAGATTGTATTGTAAAATTGAAGTATTTTATGACAGTGATGGATCCTTCGGTCAATACTTGTGGGTACAACTTCATGATTAGCAATGAAAAAATATATATATATTTTGGTCCTGCAATATTTATTTATTTTGTACACCGATTGTGTGCGTACAAGGTCATTATCAAACAATGAATTACTAGTATTGTCAAATTTATTAAGAAATTGTAAAACTACATCGCGAAAGATAATGTTTGCAATGTGAGTTCGTAGAGTAAATACTGTCTTTGACACTCAAATCGTAATCTGGTGAGAAACATTGAAACTAAAAAACTCCGTCCGAACAGGCGATGAAAACCCAACGGTACCGACCGGCCGCCGTGTCATCCTCAGCCCATAGGCGTCACTGAAGGCTGATACGGAAGGCCATGTGGTCAGCACACCACCATTACAATTACAATGACAATGACAATGAAATAAATACAAAATAGAATGAGAGAGTAGTGTGGAGCAGCCAGCGTCAGAAGAGTAGCAAAATGTCAGTGGAACTATTAAACAGGATCAGTCTTAGCCCTTTTTTTACCCTTTGGACAACACGAGACTGTCCGGTAGCTGTAATACTCACTCAGTGAATTTGTGTTTTATTAACGGTTTTTCGTAGTCTTAAACAGTCTACAATTAATCGTGCTTTAGAAACATAAACTGCAAATGAATTGCTATTCTATGTGAAGACAAAAAAATAAAGACAACGTAGTCTACGAATTGCCACCACCAACCTACTTGTTATGTGAGAGCCCTCCTGAAGGCTTCAGATTGGCCCACATGCCACCACAAGCCTGCTGCTTCTGTTATTAACACCAACTACATCTACTTCTACTGTTAGTAGTAACAAAAATAACTTCCTTCGACACTTTCTGGCAGTTCGACATATAGCCCTGCGTGACCACTTGTCAGACACTCCGTCCTATTTTCTAAACAATCGAAAAATTCATTAAAAATGCTACTTCTGCCTATGAGCATGCTCTCGCTACCTGTAGCTCTCGCTGTAGCTGGAGGACGCAGCGGCTGCAGAAGGCCGACATGGCGTGGTTTACGTGGGCGAAGGTGGCGTCCTCCGTCGTTGCTCCAAGTACCACTTCACTAATTACATCATCATTCATACCTTCACTTTCTCTTAAGCTAGACCTGCAGTATGCTCGTCGCCCGTATTGTGTACCACGTTGATGTATGAAGAGCTCCACTGTATCTTAAGGACAGTTGATTTCTTTCTCCAGTCCAAGACTGAGATCCGTCCATGATGACCTCGCGATCGACAGGACGTTATACGATTTTTTAACTATTTACTCTCCCTTACAACAAAGAGCAGAGCGGGCTTTTTTAAGGTCAGGCCCATTACAGAGTCGCGTTTCTTTTCAGGATTCTTTACAATCAATTACCACTCTGACAATCGGGTTCCCAAATGGGAATGAGAGGGAAATACCAGTTTCAGCATTTGCCTCATAACCAAGGATAACGTCCCGAACAACTTAACCGGAACTTTGGGATTGGAACTTGTGTATGAGTGTGAATGTGTACGTGTATGTGCGGAGACCCAGTCTGGATAGTTCAGCTGCCTAAGGCAAGTTTTTCTAGTTGACGCCACTTCGACGACCTGCACATCGATGAATGATGACGATACAAACACCCAATCTCCGAACAGAGAAACTCTCAGCCTGGAATCGAACAGGGACCCTAGGATACACAGGCAGCAATGCTAAGCATTGGACTACGAGCTGCCGACAGCATCATAGGACTCTCCGTTTAACACTTTTATCTCTATGCAGCTAGATTAAAACAGTGGATTGCCAAACTCTGAAGAAAATAAAAACAGTCACAACGTTCCATATCCTCCTATTCCTCCTTCATTCGTATTCCTACCAGATCCCCTGCTGCACTCCTAAAATTGTATTGTCTTATTTTTAGGGTCTTTCCACGAAATTGAAAGGCACACTTCGTTTATTTTGTCAGTTATTATTGATTTTTCACATAACCGTTATAGATCTCAAGCTCTGTATAAGAGATCTTGATTTAGCTATCCAGATCTAAATCGTCCATTGACTATTCTAAAACAGTAACACATAGTAGCATACTCTGTCGCCAAAACAACCAAGATACACATGAAAATTATTTACGTTTCGTTTAAAAGTAACTGATGTTCTGATGTTCTGAGTTTGCAGTAAGTTCTAAGTAGAACGCGACGAGCAAGACCTTTTTGTTTTAAGAGGCAAATAACAACCTCAGATATTCAAATGTCCAAAGCATTCAAAGATTTAACAACCCTTGCTCAGAAGTAATTAAAATTCCATGATACTCAGTCTAAGAAAACACTTTCCACATCTGCACGAGATAAAACTGAAATAACTCCAAGTGCATCGTCGTGAAAATTTGCAAATGAAACAAAATTCTTATATCACACGCACTAAAAACTCAAAGAACGATCAACGAAACTCACAGAAGTAAATCCCTTCCTATGCCTAGCTGCCAACACCGAGGCTGCATCAGAACACTCCACAATCCATCAGGCAATCACACAGCGTCTCCCTTTTACATGTGAATTGAAGAACACTGCTTCCGAACCCGTAGTTCGTAGACCCGTAATTCATATTCTAGGCCACTTGCGACTTCCGATCCGTGCTCAATAATTAGTCGAATATTCTGTAAGAGCGGCAAAGAGTCTAAATAACCCGTTGAACTACATGCGTTTTCTTTCAACTGGTGTAATCGGGCCTCCACAATCACTAAACATTCTAATAAATTACGAGGGTTGGAACTTTAATAGTGGCAACTACTTATTTACAGCTCGTACAAAATAGATACGTGTTTCAAAGATTTACTGACCTTCAATGTAGTTACCAGCATTCTGTATAACCCGTTGCCAGCGATGTGGAAGTCGTAGGATACTCTTAGCAGTGCCATTTGTGTTGACAGTTCGAGCAGCGCGGTCTATTGTCCGACGAATTTGTAGCAGTTCTGAAGCGAATGCCGTGAAGTGTTTCCTTCAGTTTAGAAATCGAGTTGAACTCATCCAGGGGAGTGCAGTAGGCGGTATAGCACTTAGCAGCCCCATCAGTCACACAAATCAGTAACAGCTTGTACTGTACGTACTTGAGCATTGCCGTGCAAAATGGTGGTCAGGTCCTGCAGAAAGTGTCATCACTTCAGTCCGCATGCTGTTCATTTTTGGAACACAATCTACGACCGGCTTAGACGCAGAAGTGATGACACACTCTGCGGGACCTGACCATCAGTGGACAGTGTAGTTATGTTGTTGTTGTTGTTGTTGTTGTCTTCACTCCTAAGACTGGTTAGATGCAGCTCTCCATGCAACTCTATCCTGTGCAAGCTACTTCATCTCCCAGTACCTACTGCAACCTACATCCTTCTGAATCTGTTTAGTGTAGTCATCTCTTGGTCTCCCTCTACGGTTTTTACCCTCCACGCTGCCCTCCAATTCTAAATTTGTGATCCCTTGATGCTTCAGAACATGTCCTACCAACCGGTCCCTTCTTCTTGTCAAGTTGTGCCACAAACTCCTCTTCTCTCCAATTCTATTCAATACCTCCTCATTAGTTATGTGATCTACCCATCTAATCTTCAGCATTCTTCTGTAGCACTACATTTCTAAAGCTTCTATTCTCTTCTTGTCCAAAATATTTATCGTCCATGTTTCACTTCCATACATGGCTACACTCCATACAAATACTTTCAGAAACGACTTCCTGACACTTAAATCTATACTCGATGTTAACAAATTTCTCTTCTTCAGAAACGCTTTCCTTGCGATTGCCAGTCTACATTTTATATCTCCTCTACTTCGACCATCATCAGTTATTTTGCTCCCCAAATAGCAAAACTGCTTTACTACTTTAAGTGTCTCATTTCCTAATCTAATTCCCTCGGCATCACCCGACTTAATTCGACTACATTCCATTATCCTCGTTACGCTTTTGTTGGTGTTCATCTTATATCCTCCTTTCAAGACACTGTCCATTCCGTTCAACTGCTCATCCAAGTCCTTTGCTGTCTCAACGTTTTTATTTCTTCTCCATGGACTTTAATACCTACTCCGAATTTTTCTTTTGTTTCCTTTACTGCTTGCTCAATATATAGACTGAATAACATCGGGAACAGGCTACAACCCTGTCTCACTCCCTTCCCAATCACTGCTTCCCTTTCGTGGCCTTCGACTCTTATAACTGCCATCTGGTCTCTGTACAAATTGTAAATAGCCTTTTTCCTTTCATCAATTAAATTCAATATTTCTTCTGTTACCCAAGGATTTCTACTAGCCTTCGTCTTTTTACCTACTTGATCCTCTTCTGCTTTCACTACTTCATCCCTCAGAGCTACCCATTCTTCTTCTACTGTATTTCTTACCCCCATTCCTGTCAATTGTTCCCTTATGCTCTCTCTGAAACTCTGTACAACCTCTGGTTTAGTCATTTTATCCAGGTCCCATCTCCGTAAATTCGCACCTTTTTGCAGTTTCATCAGTTTTAATCTACTATTTTAGAAATTCGAAACGTTGTGAACTGAAATTTGCTACAACTTGTTCCCAAAAGTTACAGCACTTATATTTCTTCAGTTAGAAACTTGCTAAAAGTTACACCAATGTTTAAATGAGCTAAGTAGTGAAAAGGAACGTTTCCCGTGGAGATCGCAACACAGCATGCCAAGACCATGTGTAAGTACAACCTATCTCAGTCTTACGGCGTTTGAGAAATGTCGAACCATTGGTATGAGGGACGTGGGAGTATCATGCCGAGAGGTGACACAGACAGTCGGCTGTAGTGCAGTGACTTGGTGGCGAGACGGACCCAGGAGAACAGTGTCGCGACAACCGTAGGCACCGGTCATTACAGGACGAGGCAACGAGAATCTCTTAGGATTGTTCAACTGGCTTTGGTTAATAGAAGGGTGACAGCAGCCGAATTCCGGCCAGAGGCTACAGGACAAGTGACATGACAAACTGTCGAGAACAGAGGACTGGAAACACGGTCGAGATCTCGAGTTGCCATGTGTTGTTTTCTAATAACACCATAACATAGACAACAGATATATGCTTGGTGTAAAGCTGTAGTTAACTATGTTACCGCTCTGAGTGACAGACATTGTATGGATGTGATCAAAGGGCTGATTTGGTAATTACTGAAGGGCGGCTGAAACCTTAACAGCATGTGGCAAGAATGAAAAAACTTTGTTGTCCTACCTGTCATGGCATTTTCCAGTGGGATAAGCCGGCCGCTGGTGGCCGAGCGGTTCTGGTGCTACAGTCTGGAACCGCGCGACCGCTACGGTCGCAGGTTCGAATCCTGCCTCGGGCATGGATGTGTGTGTGGGCCTTAGGTTAGTTAGGTTTAAGTAGTTCTAAGTTCTAGGGGACTTATGACCTCAGCAGTTGAGTCCCATAGTGCTCAGAGCCATCCAGTGGGATAATGTAAAAACTCACACTGCAGTTTACATTTCATACATCTAGAGAAACACAAGAACCCCTGACTGGTCGGCTTGAGCGCTTGATTTGCCACCCATAGAACATCTCTGTGATGCGATGAGAAGACGTACTTTCACACCTTTCTCCAACTAGCAATCTACGTGATGTGGAGTATGTACCTGAAATGGTAACCAGACGCATAGTTTCTTAATCAAAACAAACACTGGCGCTGTGTTAGGGAGACGGTGCATTAAAGGATGCTGGTATGCTAGAGAGAGACTGCTGAACCCACTGAGATACTGGATGAGGTTGCAAAGGAGGTGGCTGCGGTGATTTCGTACCGCGTGGCTCAGTGTTTCTGGTTTTTGGCCAAAGTAGGACGTAGCCGCACGAGCCGAGTAAAAAGGTGACACCTCCACCCGAGCGACATTTCGACGTTTTCCTCAAAGTGATGAACAAACGAACGGTGACTATCTACACAGAACGGAGCTGTAGTGGCGCTCCTCTGGGCTTTCGTGGTCTCTGTGTCAGTGCTCTTCAATGAGCTTCCCATCCCGTAAAGTACGGGATGGGAAGAAGAGGCCAAGCAGAGGCCAAGGTCTACCGGCTGCCAAGTAGAGAACTGTCTGCTACTTCTGCTGACAGAGGTAACACGTTCTGCCTCAGCTCTAACCGTCGAAAAGAGGTCCGCACTTACTCTGTATACCTCCACGAGGAAGAAGAACGCTCCATTTTGAAACTTCAAGGGTTTCTAACGATTGCCACCATTTTGAGCAAATTCTCAGCTTATCTTAAAAATGACAGCTGCTGTAATCTGATTTCGTATTTTTGTTCCTCTGTACTTCAGGATTCCGTATTTCTAGATTTCAAGAAGGCTTTTACAGTGTACCACACAAGCGGCTTGTTGTGAAATTGCGTGCTTATGAAATATAGTCTCAGTTATGTGACTGGATTCGTGATTTCCTGTCAGAGAGGCCACATTTAGTAGTAACTGACAGAAAGTCATCGAGTAAAACAGAAGTGATTTCTGGCGTCCCCCACGGTAGTCTTATACACCCTTTGCTGTTGCTTTTATATGTATTTATATGTATAGGAAGCAATCTTAGCAGCCGTCGTAGATTGTTTGCAAATGATGCTGTCGATTATCGTTTAGTAAAATCGTCAGAAGATCGAAATAAATTGCAAAATGATTTAGAAAAGATCTCTGTGTGATGGGACAATTGGCAATTGACCCTAAATAATGAATAGCGTGAGGTCATCCATATGAGTGCTAAAAGAAATCCTTTAAATTTCGTTTACATGGCAGATCAGTCAAATCTAGAGGCCGTAAATTCAACTAAATTGCAAGGTGTTACAATTACAGACAACTTCAATTGGAAAAAACACATAGAAAACGTTGTGAGGAAGGTGAACCAAAGACTGCGTTTTACTGGTAGAACACTTAGAAGATACAACAGATCCTCTAAAGAGACTGGCTATGCTACGCTTGTCCGTCATGTTTTGGAACATTGCCGCGCGGTGCCGTATTCTTAATAGACAGAGTTAAGAGACTACATGTAGAAAGTACAAAGAAGGGCAGCACATTTTGTATTATCGAGGATTAGGGGAGAGAGTATCACGGACATGATACAAGATTTGGGGAAAACGTAATTAAAACAAAGATGTTTCTCGTTACGGCGAGATCTTTTCACGAAATTTTAATCAGCAACATTCTCCTCCAATCACGAAAATATTTTGTTGATCCCGACCTATATAGGGAGCAACGATCATCGTAGTAAAATGAGGGAAATCAGAGCTAGCACGGAAAGATTATAGCTGTTCCTTTTTTCCGCTCGCTGATCAAGAGTGGAATAATAGAGCACTATTATGAAGATGGTTCGATGAACCTTCGGCCAGGCACTTACGTGTGATTTGCTGAGTACCGATGTAGATGTACATGTAGAGGAATATGGTCTCCTACCTCTTGGAATTCTTTTCGAGTGTTGGATTGCAATTGAAATGTAATTAAGCTCGAAATAAAATTGGAAGCTCAAAAGTGAATTCACTTGTGGATTGGTCTTTTGGAAAGTGTCAAAAGACTGAAATTAGATATACTGTTTGTGAATTATAAAGTGTCTCTCTCTCCCTCTGTTGGTTTGTCCGTCTCCTTAGTAGACTGGTCAGCGCATCTCTCTTGCAGAGAAACCTGACTCATTTCTCGGTAAACTGGGCTCATTTCTCGGCACTGTCTGGAATTAAACGGGTCTTTGACTTTGGCCACCCTGTCCAACCCCACACCATTGGGTAACAACATCCGCTGAATGTAGCTGTCAAAGACTCAGAATCACGTCAGTTTCGAATTATCTCTTAATATGGCATTTCTGATTTATGCTGAAATAAAAAAAAAGGTAGTATGTTGGTTCCAGACTTCTCGGCTAATATTTCCCTGTCCTTGAGTCGGAGAACCATCAGGGCGATGGAGTGCAGAGCAATCAGTTTCTCGCTAACATTTTGTAGCGATCGTGTAGTTATTTGGGAAAATAGACTTTCGAAATATTAAAGGTATCGAGAATTAAAGCAACAATTTTTGTGTTACTGAGACTAACGCAGAAAATGATTTTGATTTAAATTCACTATTTTTTTCCGGTCTTAGTGTCACCATAATTATGTTGAACATTGCCTATTTCTGCTTTTGGACCTGTAATGGTTGACCGCAGAGAATCTTACGTGACTTGCTATTTTGTGATCAACCCAGAGTGATGTAAAGATGGTCCTTAAAGGGTGAAGTCAGTAATCTTCCTTAACATTATCTTGAAACTGTGACTGGCATAGATAATAAATTAAAAGCTTGAGAACTGAAATTTCGCGCCGGCCGGAATGGACGAGCGCTACAGACGGAACTGTGCGACCGCTACGGTCTCAGGTTCGAATCCTGCGTCTGGCATGGAAGTGTGTGATGTCCTTAGGTTGGTTACGTTTAAGTAGTTCTAAGTTCTAGGTGACTGATTACCTCACAAGTTAAGTCCCATAGTGCTCAGAGCCATTTTTTGAAATTTCGCTGAGCTAAAGAAAAGTTATTATATGTTTCAAATTTGCGATAAAATTGTTATCTGCTTGAAAAATCCATAAATGACTCCGTTTTTGTAAAAAATACGAGGAAACATTGGTGACGGACATGGAAGAACCGCTCCGATATCTACCAAACTTTGATGTTTTCTCGAGGAAGTTTTTTCCATGCCTGAAACATATGTTGTGCCAGTTCATGTAGATTCATTTATTTATTGATTTGCTATTTTCTTTTAGTGTATTATATAGATACTAGAACAGACCAAATGTTGCATTTGAATTAGAATGAATATAGCGCATAATATTTTAACATAATATTAGATGTAGTAGTATAACTAAGCATCATGTTGTTTAAGGAGAAAGAAATATCTACTTAAAAAGAAAAAAATAATTATTTTTACAAAGAAAAAAGTCTGCATACTCCATTTCATGTACATACTGCATATCATGTAGATTGCTAGTTGCAGACAGGTGTGAAAGTACGTCTTCTCATCGCATCCCAGAGATGTTCTATGGGTGACAAATCAGGCGCTCATGCCGGCCAGTCAAGGATTCTTGTGTTTCTCGAGTTGTATGTAGTGTAAACTGCAGTGTGGGTTTGTACATTATTCCACTGGAAAATGCCATGAAAGGTATGACAACAAAGTTTATCATTCTTGCCACATGATGTTGGGATTTCAGCCGCCCTACAATAATCGCCAAATCAGTCCTTTGGTCACATCCACAGAATGTCTGTCACTCATATCGGTGTCATAGTTAACTGCAGCTTTACACCATGCAAATATCTGTTGTCTATGGTATGGTGTTAGTAGTAAACGACACACGGCAACTCGAGATCTCGACCGCATTTCCAATCCCCTGTTCTCGACAGTTTGCCGTATCACTCGTCCTTAACCTCTGGCCGGAATCCAACTGTTATCATCCCTCTATTAACCATAGCTAGTTGAATAATCCTACGAGATTCTCGTTGCCTCGTCCTGCAATAACCGGTGTCTACTATTGTCACGACACTGTCGTCTTGGTTCCATCTCGCCACCAAGTCACTCCACTATAGCCGACTGTCTGTGCCATCTCTCGGCATGATGCTCCCACGTCCCTCATACCAATGATTCGACGTTTCTGAAACGCTGTAAGTCTGTGATGGGCTGTACTTGCACATTGTCTTGGCATGCTGTGTTGCGATCTCCACGTCAAACGTTCTTTCACTAGCTAACTAAACTAGACTAAACCGAACTCCTCCCGCTCAGGCCATGAAGGCCCAAAGGTACCGACTGGCCGCCGTGTCGTCCTCAGCCCACAGGCGTCACCGGATGCGGATATGGAGGGGCACGTGGTCAGCACACCGCTCTCCCCTCCGTATGTTAGTTTCCGAGACCGGAGCCGCTACCTCTCAATCAAGTATCTCCTCAGTTTGCCTCAAAG
This sequence comes from Schistocerca gregaria, assembly GCF_023897955.1. Taxonomy (NCBI): domain Eukaryota; kingdom Metazoa; phylum Arthropoda; class Insecta; order Orthoptera; family Acrididae; genus Schistocerca; species Schistocerca gregaria. The sequence goes on along the minus strand of NC_064920.1, from coordinate 636,847,681 downwards.
GGCTGAGTGGACCATGCTGGCCAACAGCACTCGCAGACCGGATGGTCGCCCATCCAATTGCTAGCCCAGCCCGACAGCTCTTCACTTCGGTGATCTGACGGGAACCGGTTTTACCACTGCGGCAAGGCAGTTTGCTCCCTTTCACTACCTAGCTCATTTAAACATTGGTGTCACTTTTAGCAAGTTTATAGCTGAAGAAATATAAGTGCTGTAACTTTTAGGAACAAGTGGTAGCAAATTTCAGTTCACAACGTTTCGAATTTCAAAAATAGTATAACTACACTGTTCAGTCACATTAATGTAACAACCTGTCACAAGCCGGAATATCCACCTTTTTGCTGCCTGTATCGCTGTGGGTCGCGCAGGAAGAGAGTGAGTGAGGTTCTAGGAGGTACCGACAGAGATGAGCGCTACCGACAGGGATGAGCAGCCATGCTGACTCCAGCGCTGTGGCCCGTTGCACTGGGTTTCTGGGTTGCGGAGCCAAGACGCGGGCACCCCGATCGAGGTGGTCACAGAGGTTCTCGAATGGGTTTAAATCCGGGGTCGTTTGATGGCCAGGGGAGTACGATAAACTCATCACGGTGCTCTTCAAAACACGCTGGTTCTCTGCGAGCTGTGTGCATTGTCCTGCTGATAGATGCCATCCTGCCGAGGGAAAACATAATGCACGTAGTAGTGGTCATGGTCCCCAAGGATAGATGCATACGTCTGTTGATTTATTGTGCCTTCCAGAATGACGAGATCACGCAGGGAATGCCACGAAGACATTCCCCAGACCATAACTTTGGCTGCTGTCTCTATCAATATACCCATCTACATCTACATCTACACTCCGCAAGCCATCTGACGGTGTTTGGCGGAGGGTACTTTGAGTACCTCTATCGGTTCTCCCTTCTATTCCAGTCTCGTAATCGTTCGTGGAAAAAAAAGATTGTCGGTATGCCTCTGTGTGGGCGCTAATCTCACTGGTCTTTTCGCGAGATATACGTAAGAGGTAGCAACATTCTGCCTGACTCCTCGGTGAAGGTATGTTTTCGAAACTTCAACAAAAGCCTGTAGTGAGCTATTGTGTGTCTCTCTTGTAGAGTCTTCCACTGGAGTTTATCTATCATCTCCGTAACGCTTTCGTGATTACTAAATGATCCTGTAACGAAGCGCGCTGCTCTCCATTGGATCTTCTATATATTTTCTATCAACCCTATCTGGTACGGATCCCACACCGGTGAGCAGTATTCAAACAGTGGGCAAACAAGTGTACTGTAACCTACTTCTTTTGTTTTCGGACTGCATTTCCTTAGGATTCTTCCAATAAATCTCAGTCTGGCATCTGCTTTACCGACGATTAATTTTATATGGTCATTCCATTTTAAATCACTCCTAATGCCTACACCCAGATAATTTATGGAATTAACTGCTTCCAGTCACTGACCTGCTATATTGTAGCTAAATGATAAAGGATCTTTCTTTCTATGTATTCACAGCGCATTACACTTGTCTACAATAAGATTCAATTGTCATTTCCTGCACCATGCGTCAATTCGTTGCAGATCCTCCTGCATTTCAGTACAATTTTCCATTGTTACAACCTCTCGATGTACCACATCACAATCAGCAAAAAGCTTCAGTGAACTACCGATGTTATCCACAAGGTCATTTATATATATTGTGAATAGCAACGGTCCTACGACACTCCCCTGCGGCACTCCTGAAATCACTCTTACTTCGGAAGACTTGACTCCATTGAGAATGACATGCTGCGTTCTGGTATCTAGGACCTCTTCAATCCAATCACACAATTGGTCTGATAGTCCATATGCTCTTACTTTGTTCATTAAACGACTGTGGTGAACTCTATCAGCCGTCCGCGGTGGCAAAGCGGTTCTAGGCGCTTCGGTCCGGAACCGCACGATTACTACGGCCGCAGGTTCGAATCCTGTGTCGGGCATGGATGTGTGTGATGCCCTTAGGTTAGTGAGGTTTAAGTAGTTCTACCTTATAGGTTACTGCTGACCTCAGGTCTTAAGTCCCATAGTGCTCAGAGCCATTTTAACCATCTGAACTGTATCAAACGCCTTGCGAAAGTCAAAGAACACAGTATCTACCTGGGAATCCGTGTCTATGGCCCTCTGAACCTCGTGGACGAGTAGGGTGAGCTAGGTTTCACACTATCGTCTTTTTCGAGACCCATGCTGATTCCTACAGAGTAGATTTTTAGTCTCCAGAAAAGTCATTATACTCGAACATAATACGTGTTCAAAAATTCTACAACTGATCGACGTTAGAGATATAGGTCTATAGTTCTGCACATCTGTTCGACGTCCCTTCTTGAAAACGGGGGATGACCTGTGCCCTTTTCCAATCCTTTGGAACGCTACGCTCTTCTAGAGACCTACGGTACACCGCTGCAAGAAGGGTGGCAAGTTCCTTCACGTAGTCTGTGTAAAATCGAACTGGCATCCCATCAGGTCCAGCGACCTTTCCTCTTTTGAGCAATTTCAATTGTTTTTCTATCCCTCTGTCGTCTATTTCGATATCTATAATTTTGTCATCTGTGCGTCAATCTAGAGAAGGAACTACAGTGCAGTCTTCCTCTGTGAAATATCTTTGCAAAACGACATTTAATATTTCGGCCTTTAGTCTGTCATCCTCTGTTTCACTACCATTTCGGTCACAGCGTGTCTGGACATTTTGTTTTGATCCACCTACCACTTTGACATAAGACCAAAATTTCTTAGGATTTTCTGCCAAGTCAGTACATAGAACTTTACTTTCGAGATCTTGAACGCCTCTCGCGTAGCCCTCCTCACACTACATTTCGCTTCGTGTAATTTTTGTTTGTCCGCAAGGCTTTGGCTATGTTTATGTTTGCTGTGAAGTTCCATTCGTTTACGTAGCAGCTTTCTAACTCGGTTGTTGTACCACGGTGGCACTTTTCCATCTCTTACGATCTGGCTTGGCACATACTCATCTAATGCATATTGTACGATGGTTTTGAACTTTGTCCACTGATCCTCAACACTATCTGTACTTGAAATAAAACTTTTGTGTTGAGCCGTCAGGTACTCTGTAATCTGCTTTTCGTCACTTTTGCAAAACAGAAAAATCTTCCTACCTTTTTTAATATTTATATTTACGGCTGAAAACACCGATGCTGTAACCGCTTTATGATCGCTGATTCCCTGTTCTGCGTTAACTGTTTGAAATAGTTCGGGTCTGTTTGTCACCAGAAGGTCTAATATGTTATAGCCACGAGTCGGTTCTCTGTTTAACTGCTCAAGGTAGTTTTCAGATAAAGCACTTAAAAAATTTCACTGGCTTCTTTGTCCCTGCCACCCGTTATAAACGTTTGAATCTCCCAGTCTATATCTGGTAAATTAAAATCTCCACCCAAAACTATAACATGGTTGGGAAATGCACTCGAAATACTTTCCAAATTTTCCTTCAGGTGTTCTGCCACAACAGCTGCTGAGCCAGGGGGCCTATAGAGACTTGCAGTTACCATGCCTGAGACTGCTTTAACCGTGACCTTCACCCAAATTACTTCACATTGTCTCTTAATAAGCCTAAAACGCTTTGAAGGCTGGTCTCGGCTCATACCTGCGACTCGCTACTGGTAAAATGCCAGTAACCCCAGTACCCTCGATTTTTTACATAAACCAGTATAGCATGGATAATTTGCGCTCCGTTTTATGAAATGTTAGTTTTTTACGCATCTCATTGTTTTTGGCGTGATATCTACTGAACTAAAATGGCGTAATTTTGCAGGTATATTCAGTGGTATACATGGATACTGTACGCAAACTGTGTCGCGAACAAAGCTAACAGTAAAAAAATAATAAATTAAAACGTCATTCCTGATACTAAATTTTTACTACGTGAACACTGAAATGTGCAGTTCCCTGTTTGTAAAACTTTGTAAGGGCAGTCATAGAGAAAAATTTGGTAAAGTTTGTTAGTAGTCGCTAAGTGCTCTCATTCTGAAAGGCTGGATGAATATACTCTGGCTAATGTGCGCATCGTGAGTTACTCTGCCTCAAGAGGTATACACAGTTTCTAGCTTTATTACTTGTCTTACTGTATTAAACCTTTAACGTAAAAGTATACATCTCAATAAGTAGATTATGATAGCTTTTTAAATTTTTAAATTCGGTCAGTAACTATATGAAATGCTGAAATTAATTTTTTGTTGGCCCTGGAAGCCGTTAGACGGGCAACGTGCAACTGGAACAGGATGATCGTTTTACCCGTTAAATAGTACAGATATCTCTTTGTTAATGTTTAACCTGCTTTTTTTAATTCGAGCTATTGCCTCTATCCAGTTTCCTCAGTCTCCTAATTAATCAGGGACTTGCTCAAATAATTTACGGGTTTGCTGCCGGGTGAAAGGCATGCCTTGAGAATGTCAGGGTGAGCTCCTGTCGAAATATCACCGGTGGTCGACGACGTCACCTGGCAGCAAACCCGTAAATTATTTGAACATTCAATTCGCCGGGAAAAGTTAAGGTCTCACATAATCAGGGACTGCCTTCGAGTAGTTCCAAACATGATGCTTTCCGTCGTCGGAACTGAAAGTTGCAGACGCATGCATCTTATCTCCCGATAGGCTGGGAAAATATCTATTCAAACGGCGGCGTTTTTCGCAGATTACGTTTCACCAGAAACTCGGACGTGTTCGGAGCAGTTTTCAGATTGCCGCAGGCAGTGGTTCGGTTCGGCTGTTGCAGGCGCGTGCCAGCAGGCGGTGCCGCGGCTGTCCCCCCTGGGGGCGGCGTGCCGCCGCGCGCGCACGCTGGCCTCTGCCGCCGCCGCCGCCCCCCACGCGGCCACCGCCGCCGCTGCCGCCTCCGCCGCCTTCACCGCCTGCGCCGCCCCCGGGCCCGGCGCCGCCAGCCACCTGCTGCTGCGACACCTCCGCTGCAGTCCCCAGAAGCTGCAGCCGACGCGGCGCCCTACGTGAGTTGCACACCTCTCTTCCTCTACAAGACGCGCCAACCCTCAGCCATTCAAACCCACCTCCAACTCTTTTTGTTTGTTGCTGATGGAACTACCTGTCCCACCTTCGTCGAACTAGAGCTGTCATTACGTACCCTGTAAACGCCTCTTTATACCGCCTACTTTTTTTGTGTTTATGATATGTCCAATATACTAGGAAAAGTGATCCACAGATGCATAACACTACAGTCGCTGCTGATAGTAGCACTGGTACTAGTAAAATACGAGGTGCGACAATAAAGTAATGAGACTGATGTGAAAAAAATGTTACTTAATGTTTTAGTCATGTTTAGTGTTTGTGTCCTTCAAAGTAGTTCCCTTCTGATTGCACACACTTTTTCCAGCGCTTCTGCCATTAATGGTAACATTTCTGGAACTCATCTTCTGTAATATCGTCCAAGACTCTCGTCACAGCTTTTTCGACATCTTGTGTTGTTTGAAAATGGTGTCCCTTGAGCGCCGTTTTGACTCTTGGAAATAGAAAAAAGTCGCACGGAGGGATATCTGGTGAATAAGGTGGCTGTGGTAGTACTGAAATTTGTTTTGAGGTTAAAAATTCCTGTACTGATAAAAGTATGGGATGGCACATTTTCGTGGTGCAGAATCCAATTATCAGCAATGTTGGCACGGACACGAAGAACTCTTTTACGAAGTCTTTCTAAAATTTCTTTGTAGTAATATTGGTTAAATGTTTGTCCAGGAGGCACCCACTCTTTATGAACAATCCCCTTGGAATCAAAGAAGCACACAAGCATGCATTTCACTTTTGACTTTGACATGCGAGCTTTTTTTGGTCTGAGTGATCTCTCTGAGCACCATTGCGAACTTTGGCGTTTTGTCTCTGGATCGTACTGAAAAAACCAACTTTCATCACCAGTGATAACATGGCTCAACAATTCTGGATTGATTTCCGTTCGCTCTAACAGATCGGCAGCCACATTTTTCCGTGTTTCTCGCTGTTGTGGTGTGAGATTTTTGGGGACCATTTTCGCACAATCTTTCTCGTACCAAGATCTTCGCTTATTATTATTAGACGAACCGTTTCTCGATTGATGTTCAGTTCTTCTGCAATCATTTTCACGGGTAATCTTCGATCAGATCGTACGAGTTCATGCACCCTGGCCAAGTTGACATCCGTCCATGAGGTTGATGGTCGTCCACTGTGGTCTTCATCTTCAACATTCATTCTGCCTTCACTAAACATTTTATGCCAAGGAAAAACTTGAGCTCTTGACATAACCTCCCCTCGAAAAGCCTTCTGAACCTCTCCGTAAGTTTTCGTTCCGTTTTCACCCAATTTAACGCAAAAAGAAATGGTATACCGTTGTGCAACATTATGCGACTCCATTTCCATGACGAGAGACACAAACATATGTTAGTTTATTGCAGCACAGCTCACGACTGAGCAGTTGCATCGATGTGCTGCTTGGCTCTGAGCACTATGGGACTTAACATCTGAGGTCATCAGTCCCCTAGAACTTAGAACTACTTAAACCTGACTAACCTAAGGACAGCACACACATCCATGCCCGAAGCAGATTTCGAACCTGCGACCGCAGCGGTCGCGCGGGTGCTGCTTGGACTAGAAGCAGCTTATAGACCAAGGTCAAAGACATTGTGCCTACACAAGCCTGCAGGGTTGCCACATCTTGCAAAGAAAATCAGTCTCATTATTTTATTTTTGCACCTCGTAGTCGAGATGGTATAGACGATCCCTGACTGCTCCCAGCGCTGTTGCCAGCTTTCAACAGCGAAACATTGACAGCTCCGTGCAAAACAGTAACCGTCTACAGCACTGTGACAACACTGAGGAGTTGCCTTAGAAACGTTTACAGAATCGCCTTACGTTACTGGTTGAGGCAGGCCTGCGAAACTGTCGCTGCCAGCACACTGCAACTGTCAGGGATCATCTTACACCAAGTCAGCTGTAGTACGCAAATTTGTCAGGGGTGCAGACAGCGACTAATTGCCGGGATAGACAGAATGACATGTGCAGGATGATTCGTTACGTAACATCAGCAACACGGCAGACGTGGAATCATAAGAGCTCAATTGGCAAAAACACTCCAGGACATAGAAAAGAACCGATGCACCATCAAGGAGCTATGCAAACTGGTCACACAGGTCTAGACGGAAAATACAATTTAATCAGCAAATCGTTTCACATTCGAATAGGAACGATACCCCTTTTCGAATATTTGGCAGTAATGGATGAACCATAGTGAAACATTGCATCAGGAAGGAAGTGGTCCATCTAGAGAGATGACAGAACGAAAGGATCGAGCAATCGTCAGAGAGACACTCAGGGCAGCTGATTCATTACTATTTGACGTGCAGGTGGTGCTTCAGTGACCACAAAGACCATTAACAAACGGGTAACAGAAAGTGGGCTGAGCTCATGGGCCCTCTTGCGCCGAGTACCATTAACCTGTGTACACCATCAAGCACGTCTGCAATAGTGTCGGCCATATTCGGTCTGAATCTCACAGACTTGAGTAGAACTGCTTTCAGAGGTTAGTCCTACTTCGAGTTGAGCCCCGATGACTAGTGAAGGCGTATCTGCAGACGCCCCCGACAGCTGTGGTATACCAATCTGACTGCCGGCCGCCACACGACCCACCAACCACGAATAATGGTGTGGAGTAAAATTTCATTTCATAGCAGCACCCCTTTGGTTCTCATCCGCCCAACGGTATGTCACCGATATTCTAAGCTCCGTTTTGTTGTCCTTCGGGGCAAGCTATCTTTGGCTTACATTTCAGCACGATAATGTCCATCAGCATACGGAGAGATTTTCTACAGCTTGTCTTTGTGCTTGCCAAACCCTACCTTGACTCGCAAGGTAGCCGGATCTCTCCCCAAACAGGTCGGGATTTTGACGATCTAATGCGCCAATTGGACAGAACTTTGCACGATATCCCTGCGAAGGACATCTAAGAACTCTGTCAATATATGCAAAGCGGAATAACTGCTCCTATAAGGGCCAAAGGTGGACCAATGCATCTTTGACTTACTAAGATTTTGAAGCTCACTCTCTCGAATAAATCATCCAGTTTTTAGGACACTGTGCTAATTTGTTTGTCTATACATGTACATCACATCTACCGATTCTGTCCCATTCGGATAATTCGTTCGTGGTGCGTCTTTTTTTTGTCTTAGAGTGTACATTCTATATTCAGTAAGACGCACGTATAACTATTGGTGGCGGCGACTCAATGGCGTGTGTTGACCCCCAGGCAGCAGTGCTACCTCAACACATCACAGGGCGGCATGTTTGGCGGCGACAGCGCGAAGTCACCAGGTAGGTCAGCTGCCTCAGCAAAGTAGCAGCGTCGTGCTACACAGACCCTGTGGCGTGCGTCACAGTACATTCTTTATTCAGTACGACGCACTACAGATCTTACTGAACACTACAGGTCTTACAGATTGCTCTGATCATCTCCAGCACGGAGCGAATGAATATTTTAGACCAGTGTAACATTTCTTAGCAGCGCGTTTAAATCATGCAGGCTCTCGATAACACTTGACAACGATAAGAAAATTTATTTTCACTGACGTACTGATTTCCAGCCTGGTCCCGGACGTAGCGGGGCGTTCGTGATTTATGTCGGTTAAGGTAACTAGAGTGACGTCTGAAGTTCATTACTGGACCCGTATTTTCCATGGGCCTCGTTTATTTCCGGACCCGTGTTTCTAAAGGGCGACGATTGTTGAAAGACTGACGTCAGTCTCGCGTCTGTGGGCCCCACGGGAAATGTAGGCATGCATCACGAACTTGTGACGTCACATTAACTACCTTGCCCGACATGCATCGCGAACTTTCGGTCACGTCCGGGGCCAGGCGGGAAACAAGTCATTGTTGTGGTCTTCAGTCCTGAGACTGGTTTGATGCAGCTCTCCATGCTGCTCTCCCTGTGCGAGCCTCTTCATCTCCCAGTACCTACTGCAACCTACATCATCTTAATCTGCTTAGTGTATTCATCTCTTGGTCTCCCTCTACGATTTTTACCCTTCACGCTCCCCTCCAATACTAAACTGGTGAACCCTTGATGCCTCACAAAGTGTCCTACCAACCGATCTCTTCTTCTAGTCAAGTTGTGCCACAAATTCCTGTTCATCCCAATTCTGTTCAGTATTTCGTCATTAGTTACGTGATCTACCCATCTAATCTTCAGCATTCTTCTGCAGCACCACATTTCGAAAGCTTCTATTATCTTCTTGTCTAAGCTATTTATCGTCCATGATTCACTGTCACACATGGCTATACTCCATACAAATACTTTCAGAAACGACTTCCTGACACTTAATTTTAAATTCGGTGTTAACGAATTTCTCTTCTTCAGAAACGCTTTCCTTGCCATTGCCAGTCTACATTTAATATCCTCTCTACTTCAACCATCATCACTTGTTTTGCTTCCAAAATAACAAAACGTATCTACTACTTTAAGTATCTCATTTCCTAATTTAATTCCCTCAGCATCAGATGATTTAATTCGACCGCATTCCGTTAATCTCATTTTGCTCTTGTTGATGTTCATCTTATGTCCTCATTTCAAGACACTGTCCGTTCCGTTCAACTGCTCTTCCAGGTCCTTTGATGTCTCTGACAGAATTACAGCGTCGTTGGCAAACCTCAGAGATTTTATTCGTTCTCCGTGGATTTTAATTCCTTCTCCAAATTTTTCTTTTGCAGTACGTCAATGAAAAGGTATCCAATAAAGTCTTTAACGTTGTCATATGTTATCGAGAGCTTGAAAGTACATAAATGCGCAGCTACTAAATAATCACTCGCTCCGCGCCGGAGACGGTCGCTGCAACTCGGAAGACGTGTAGTGCCACAAGCTGGGACGCGTGCCACAGGGCCCGTTCTACTGGCAGCAGACGCGTGTGTGCTGGAGAGCCTGCTGCCCCGCCATTCGACGTGGTGCGTGGCGCGCTGTCCCGCAGGCTCCTAACCTCAGGCCCCTTGGAGACGCCCAGACACCGGCTGAAACCGCCCTGGAGTTGGTCTTCTCAGGGTGACTCCAGTCCAAACCTCAGAATCATCAGGTCTAGCGGCACCTCGTAGACCGGTAGTTACAGGATGAACTGGCTACATGTAGACGAAGCTTGTTGGCTAACATGAGACCGTCGGCTGGCCTCGGCATCGGTAGCAGTCTTTTATTTTAATTTTTTTATTTCACACTTGTAGTGCTGTAGGATGAAATTGAGGAGCAATTCTTCATGTTCATGGAACGAGGCAGTACATGAAATTGACATCAGAAAAGTAATAATAGATAAAATAAAATGTACACGAATCCTATGCAGACGAAAAGCTGCCAGTATACAGGGTAGTTATAATAAAACTTTAAGTATTTGAGCCAGCATAGACGCAAAAGATCTGCCCCATGGTTACTCAGCGTTATAGAAATGGCGTTCGTAGTGTGCTCTGCAAGATTTACTTTCTTAGTAGTGTCAATGACAAGACTGAGGCGCCGACATTGGTTCGGCGACGTCGGGTTGAAAAAAAGTCATCAGTCCCCATTACAGCTACAGGCAGTCAACATGGACCTCGACAAGGTGAGCAGACTTTTTCTCGCAAAGCTATTTTATCAAAACAACAGCAATAGTGCTCCTGCTCTTAGAATCGACGCATTGAAGGAATACAGAGAGGTCCTCTTTCCGCACCGAAGTTGATGAACACGATTCCTAAGTTTGAAATAACTGGTGGTTTGGGAATTGGTCCTGGGAGAGGCCGACGGCCAATTGCGCAACAGATTGTTGAAGAAGTTACTTTTGCCACTGCTGACAACGCTAGACGCAATGCGTAATCTTCAAGCAGTGCACGAGCTGTGTCATGACAGCTGAACATTCCATGGCCCACCGTTGTCCTGCAATCTCTAGAGCCGTTCCAAGCTGTCGTGGATGCTTATGGTCGTCGTCACATTGAGCAACGTTTGCAATCTGGAACGTGAACATTGTACTCAATCAACAGATGTTGCTGTCTCAGGTGGAAATTAAAACGTATTTCATTTAACTGTTTATTCGTTACTTTTCCACTGCATGTCCTTACAAATGTTTCCACAAAGTTTAATTGTCCTACGTTCACTCGTTATTCAAGGGAGTCCTCTCAAACAGTGAAAGTTTAATTATAATCATCCTGTATATTAGCATAACCAAGAGTAACAGAGTAACTAGCTTAATTATTTGCAAGGACCATCCGACACAACAGATGGAATGACCATGAGGAAATTCTTCAGTTTAGACTGGAACGTGCGAGGATTACTGCTAAGATTTTTTAATTCTGATGACAGCTTACTGGAAATGGATGTAGCGGACTACAGTACAAGAGTCAAGGAGGTACGATCCAATTGCAGACGGATTTCTCCCTAGTACCAACTGCGTGAAAACTGCTAATTCTTGGGTATAAGCTCATATTGTTAACAACAAAGGAAAATAAATATTGAGCGGCCAATGTCAGTATTCTAGACACCTGAACAGGGGTGGATAAGAGGTTCGCGATATTGCATCACAAATTGCTTGAACAGCCCATTTCTGATACAAAAATAACTTCTATAATTGGGAGTACGGTAGTTATCCCTTTTGTACCCTAATGCCTCAAATAAGGAAAGTAGTCTAATCTCCATGATGGACTGTCACTTTTTTTGAGTCAACATTCTTCTGACTGGTTTGATAATGCCATTTCCTTCTTCCCAGTGTTTTCCTCATATTCCTTCCATCGCCGATTCTGCGACAAACTCTTCATTCCTTACTTTTTCGGTCCACCTAATTTTCAACATTTTTCTGTAGCACATCTCAAATGTTTCTATTCTCTTCTGCTCCGATTTTCCCATAGTCCATTTCTCACTGTCATACAATGCTGTTTCAAACGGTCATTCTCAGAAATTTCTTCCTCAGACTATGACCTATGTTTAAAACTAAAGGGCTTCTCTTCAACAGGAATTTCTTTTTCGCCACTGCTTGACTGCTTTTTATGTCCTCCTTGCTCCATCCGTCATGGGTTATTTTTCTGCCTAGGTAGTGGCATTCCGTATCTTCATCTGCTTCGTGATCACCAATTTTGTTGTTAAGTGTCTCGCTGTTCTCATTTCTGATACTCCTTATTAGTTTGTCTTTCGTCGATTTACTCTCTTTTCATATCCTGTACTCATTCGATTGTTCGTTGCATTCAACAGATCCTGTTACTCTTCATCACTTTCACTGAGGATATTAATGTCAAAAGCGAATCTTAATATTGATATCCTTTCACCTGGAATTCTGATCCCGCTCTTGAACCTTCCCTTTTTTCCGTTATTACTTCTTTCACATACTGATTGAACAGCAGGGTCGAAAGACTGCATCCCTGTCTTACACCCTGTTTAATTTTTGCACTTTGTTCTTGACCTTTCACTCGTGTTCTTCCCTCTTGGTTCTTTTACGTATTGTATCTTACCCGTCTTTCCCCGCAGCTTAGCCCTATTTTTCTCAAAACGGCGAAGATCTTGCAACATGTGACTTTATTGAATGTTTTTCTCCAGGTTGACAAGTCCTATGAACATCTTAAGCCTTGGTTTCATTATCAACAGTAACGGCAGAACTGCCTCTCTGGCGCTCTTTACTCACACGAAGTGCTGAATACTATCGAAAAAGGATTTTAAGTTGATTCCGTATTTCTAGATTTTCAGAAAGCTTTCGACACCGTTCCTCACAAGCGGATTATAGTTAAATTGCATTCTTGTGGAATTTCGTCGCAGTTGCGTGACTGGATTCGTGATTTCCTGTCAGAGAGGTCACATTTCGTAGTAACTGACGGAAAGTCATCGAGTAAAACAGAAGTGATTTCTGGCATTTCTCAAGGTAGTTTATAGGCCTCTGCAATTCCTTACCCATGTAAACTATTTAGGAGATAATCTGAGAAGCAATCTTAAGTTTTTTGCAGATGACGCTCTCGTTTACTGCCTAGTAATGTCATCAGAAGGCCAAACAAATGGCAAAACGATTTAGAAAATGTATCTGTATGGTGACAAAATTGGTAATTGAACCTAGATAATGAAAAGTGTGGGGCATCCACATGAGTGCCAAAAGGAGTCCGTTAAACTTCGGTCTCATGATAAATCAGTCAAATCTAAAGGCCGCAATTTCAAATAATACCTAGGAATTAAATTATGAACAACTTAAATACGAAAAACCTGAAGAAATCAAAAAAAGAAATGATTCTCGGAAGGACTAATGCAGCGTACAGAAAATTCAAATCAAGCTTCGGTGAAATTAAAAGCAAGGGTCGTAACATCAAGAGTGCAACGGGAATTCCACTATTAAAAGCAGATGTGGAAACGGATAGGTAGTGTGGCGTGCTAGTATTGTGGTTTGATTGCATGTTGTGTACCATTTCAGCAATATTACCATAAAACTAGTTACATATTATCAATGTAACATAGGTTTTATTTGAACACTGCTTTTCCCGACTAATAGTCGTTATTTTGTTAAAGAAATCTCCACCTGGGAACGTGTAGCAATGTCGTCTGTCAAGCAGTGTAAATGGCACTAAGCTGCAGATCGTTTTTCGAATTTAACGCAACTGTTATTCGAAGTGGCAGCACTTTTCTTTAAGCAAAATGAACAGTCAATACTACACGCACACGACACTGATGTATTATTCCTATCAAAATATTTCATAAAAATTATTACGAAATAACTAGGCTTCATACATCAGCAGATAAGAATCTATATAACGTAAGATGCATTTTGCACTATATTTAAAGATTATTCACAGTCTAAGCCGAATTTACTTCCTCAAAGTGGGTTCTGGGCCACCAATATACAGTTATTATTGAATTATGACCAACAACTATTATGTTCGTATATATAATCAATTTAAAACTGCCGCTGCAATATTTCACCAAGAAGACAGCTAACATAAGACAATCATTTATCGATTCTGCTTCAGGCCCTCTTTTACTTCTAACAAATAATATATATTAATTTTTTGTCCCTTCACTATATACATTAACGTTTGAAAATATTTCTCAATGTTAATCGCTTATTATTCAGCATTTACCAATAAACCGTGCTGTAGATCAATAGCGCTCATGGCTGCGCTTCCTTGTAGCTGAGCAGGAAACATTTATATAGGACGAGAATTACAATAAGATAAAACTTTAAACAAAGAAAATTCATTTCAATGACACAGAAACTCTATTTTTCAAATATGAATTGACAACATAATACAGTTTTATACAGACCTCAGTGCTACAAGATATGAACATGTCCGATCACTACAATAGTTCGAACAAGAAGAAGGATTATTCTAGTAGAATCACAGATAACAAAAGATGAAGATTTCCATTATCTTTTTCCATGAGTATTGTCTGAGATAGGATTTTCACAAAAAATTAAAGTATGTCAATGACAATATTTATTTATTATTATTTTAGTATCGATCAAGTCCTTTTTTATTAATATCACGAGAAGGTTCGCTCAAATTCCACACACAATGCTGTCGTGAATTTTGTTCTGAATAAAATATAGTCGTAGATATTACAGTAGGAAGAGTACACTGAAGGCCTCTGTGAGAATGAGGACTTATATGATGTGATAGAAGAAGAATCCGGAGTCAATAGGGAAGAATCCAATATTAGAATTAGAATTTAGAAGAGTTTTGGAAGACTTAAAATCAAATAAGGCAGGTGAGATAGGTAACACCCTATTATAGTTTCGAAAATCATTGGGGGAAGTGGAAGCATCAGCTGCATGGCAGAAAAAACAATTTTCTTTTTAAACTTTGTAGTTCTGTGGAAAGTCACTAAACAAACTATGTTCTTAACTCCACAGAAAGAGTAACTTTTCTTACATTTATTATCTATACAATCATTCTTTCCAAGTATAAAGTACTTGACTATTATAGGTACAAATGAATGATATGAGCACAGGACAACAAAACAAGCAAATAATCCTAATAAGAATAGTCCCAGAAACCAATGATTTTATGATATGACTTTAAGCACAAGTGCAGTCGTGCCACTGTTACAATATTTATGTACCAAGGACCAATTTCCAAAATGAATAAGAAATGCACTGCACATATGTAGCATTTGAAATGGTTACCATGGCTCTACACACTTTTTCAAATGAAGATATGGCTGACATCCACTTCATGTATGGGTGTTTCAGTGGCAATGTACAGGACGCAGCACAATTACGTCATGAAGCATATCCTCAGAGGGGACAGCCAGACAGCAGATAAACTGAACATGCGACATGCAGGTAGATAAAGAACCGTAGACACAGTGCCCAGCACAAGTTCCATAAGTACTGCTTTAGCAGAACACATTTTGCCATCTGCCATGTGGTTGATATTTACATGAGGGACAATTGCACCCACATTAAGTACAAAGCATGCAAGGCCTGGTCACACCTGACTTTTGACTTTCCAGCCCACATTGCCTTCATCCAATTGATCCTTACACTGTGTGGAAATGATCCACAGTTTCTTGTGTACATGTCATTTACAGAGGAAGCATGCTTCACACAAGATGGTATTAAGAACATCCATAACACATAAAATTTGGACTTATTAAATCCTAAATGCTACCACTGAGATGGTACATCAATTGAGATTTTCTATTAATGTTTGGGCAAGTGCTGTACTCAGTTGATAGGATCACGTTAAATACTTGGTCAATTTACTGGTCGTGTGTACCTTCATTTCCTGCGAAGCAAACGAATTGAGTAATTGGATGGTGTTCCTTATAGTGAAAGGATACGGGTGTGCGTACATGCACAATTGTGCAGCAGTACATTTAAAAGTAGCTGTTCAGGAGTAAGCTGGCCAAATGGAGAAATACAATGGGGCTCCTTTAAAAAGCCATCAGGTGCTGATAACACTTCTCAGATGCACCATCTCCATGTCCTTTACAGAGATCACTCAATGTCTGATACTCTTTTGCTCTTTGTGCCCTTTATATACACTACCAGACCTGGTAACAACAATAAATATGAACAACTCTAATGTTCTCTGACAACCATTCTGTCTGTTAAAGAGAATAGCAATTATAATCATTTTTGTTTGTAGAAATTCTTTTATGGAGTTTGATGAGCTGCCAAGCAGATATTGTTTTCAGTTTGTGTTTGAATTGAGAGATTGCTGCTTTTTAAATCACACCACAGATGTCTTCAAACAGTGCATTGATCTAATAAGTTAACTGAATGGATGCACAACCGAAAGCTAAATGCAATTAAAAAATGACACATTTGTGGTTTGTGTTCCAGGGAAATTCTAGCGGTTGCAGTGGCCGCCCCAAATGGCCACAACTCGCAGCATTGCACTGGGAGCCCTCAGGAGCTGTGCCGCATTGGAAGGCAGGCGTGTTAGCTGCAGCAGCCTGCCGCACAGGCCACTGTCCACCACCCACGGTCGAGCGCAACCCAGCTGCTGCACTCCTGCTGTCCTCGGGCCACCGCAATGAGGTGGCTACGAGAGAGATACCTCAGCTGCTAGTGCCTACTAACAGCACTTACATCCTGTGCAAAGCTGTGAACACCACAGACGCTGCTCAGGCAGACTGCACAGTAATTGGTGCTGAAATTACCCGAGTCCCCTATTATGACATTGTGCAATGTGACACCAGTGAAGGCCATCCACAGAAACATTCTTACGAATCCAATATAGCCTTCAGGAAAGTTCTGTGTAAAGTTGGGGTCAAAAGCATCATTGCTGATAATCTGAGGTGACAAGTCGCTTTTCAGGAATGTACCACAGCCTCCATGGTTTCTACTCCCCAATTTCATTCTCTAGAGGATAAATTTTGATCATCATTATGATGACCCCAAGCAGAGAGTTGTTATCTAGGCAGATACCTGACACCAAGTGACTGCTTTACAACTTGCAACATTAAAGAGGCACTTCAAGTGGAACTTATCAGAGACTTGTCTCAATAAGCTGTGAGCTCCTCACCCTGTTCCAGTGCACTTAGAAAATGTTAATGGCAGAACCATTGCCCAAATATCAAGAAACACAAATGTGGCTGACAGCTTTCATATACTTAGTCACAATTTGGCACTGAACTCCCACACCATACAGCAACTCTAGACATTACAAAGCAGTCAGCAGAATTTATTAGTATATCTGTGAAACATAAGACAATTAATAGGAAAGAAAGTATAAAATGTATCCTAGTTCTATTGCCAAAATACAGAAAAAGTCATATAGTTTTAAATAAAATATGTTATACATGTTCAGTGCATCCATCCTTGAATGTGCAGCAGACATCTGCATGGAAATCCATTTCATTCCAGTCATGTCCAATTATAGCAATGTCAGTGTGATAATCAGCTGTGGTGATAAGGTTGCAAATACCATGGAAATTTGTGGGCTATGGCAGTAGAAATATGGTGTCCTTCAGGAATCAACTGAGGAAGAAGTCACAAGGGTTTCAGCCCTACATTACTGTTTCTCCACTGTGCCCATCTACCTCTGTTGCAGTAAGCCAGTACCTGTCATGTTAGAAGATGTAGCCATTACTATCTTCATTCAGCTATGGCATTAGTCAGTACCCAAACTTATCCAAATGAATCACTATATACTGACAGGCATATGAATGAATAATGGTCTGTAGATCTTTTTTTGAATGACACATGAAATATAAATCCTGAGTAACTTTTCCACATAAGCATTTTTGTCTCTTAGATGCCCATATTCCAACAATTTACCTTCCCAGACAGATAGCATGTTGGTTGTTCTTAAATACAACTATATCCCAAAATTCAGTTACAAACCACGCACACATTTGAATTGCAGGAATTCAGATGCACAATTTTCATCTTTTTTGCAGCACCATACATTTGCCAGTTTTCTACTCAAAATTCACATTAAGATGGCTGCCACACATCAAGCTCAAAACAAGGAGCTGTGGAGGGTAGGCTGGTAAATTTATCTTTTACACTATATCACTTCCTAGCTTACTCCTGTACATATCACAAAAACTTGCACACACCTTAGAATATCATGCAACACTTTTTTTATACTTTTTTATACTACATTTTAGAAGTCTGTTCAAATCAGCTCAATGCAGTCATTACAGATGAAGTTCCCTCATATACCAGAACAAAAAATGCTTTCTAGTTCTTATTGAAACCACATTTGATATTGATGTACCTAGTTCAAAGTGTGGCAGCTTAGCTCACCTCCCAACATTTCTGAACCATTTTGCAATTTTCAATGACTGTGTTCTTTTGTGTGCCATTACTAGTGGTAAGTTGCAAGTGGAAATTGATTTTCTCTTGTGATTGCAATATAGAGAAACTAGCAGAAAGTCAGTGTGTTTAAGATTCATGTGGACCACTTAAATGAAAGATCATTGCACACATTCACCCACATCTGGAACATAACTTTAACTTGCCAAAACATTCACATCATTTTAGTAGACAGCACAAAATCAAATAATTTTGATGGTACAATACTGCACTCAGCAATGTCACTAGAGACCATGTATTTAAAAAAAAAAAAAAAATGGCATTGGTTCCCAAACTTCTTTTCTCCTCTCTCTACCTGTCTGTCCTGTGTAAATATAACAACTGCAAACAATATCCACCTGAACCTATTTACTGAATTGTAACCTTGCTCTCTGCCTATAATTTTTGTACTCCCCTCCTCCTTTTCCCCCCACCACCACCCAATTATCAGGTCAACTTATCAAGATGCATCCTATGAACTGATTGACAACCCCCCCTCCCTATTAGTCAATCTGTGCCGCAAAGTACTTTGCTCTCCAGTTCAATTCACTATGTGTTCATTAGCATACTTCTGTATCACCTCATTCCCCAAGTTTCTCTTCTCTTCCTGTCTACACTGCTTATTGTCCGCTTTTCACTTGAATTGTGTCTACAATCCAATTAGTACTTTCAGGATAAAACTCTGTGACCAGTGTGTATATGTCACTAAGTTATTTTTCAGATATTGTCTTTACTTCTGCTATCGCTAGTTCTTTGTTTCCCTAAGTAGCAAAATTAATATGCTACTTTAAGTCTCTCACTTTCCAATTCACTCAACTTCAACTGCATTAATTCAACTACTCTCTCTTATCTTTATCTTACTTTTGGTGACATCCATCTTACAACCTTGTTTCAAGATGCTATCTTCTCCATACAGCTGCTCTTCCAAATTCTTTACTGCCTTTCATGGAAATACCAAGTCACAGACAAACCTCATAGTTGTTATTTCTTCTCCCTGAAATTTAATACTTTGACCAAATTCTTCTTAATTTCCTTTACTCAAAGTACAGTCTGAATAACACTGGGGATGAGATAGAACCCTGTCTGACACCCTCCTCAAATGCTGCCTCCTTTCTGTGTGCTTTGATTCTTATAACTGCAATCTCATTTCTATATATGTTATAGATAACATTTTTTTTTCAAAGAATGTATTCTACTCAGAATTGTCAAAAACATTTTCTAAACTTACAAATGCTATAATGGTGGTTTGTCTTCTATTGTTGTTGTGGTCTTCAGTCCTGAGACTGGTTTGATGCAGCTCTCCATGCTACTCTATCCTGTGCAAGCTGCTTCATCTCCCAGTACCTACTGCAACCTACATCCTTCTGAATCTGCTTGGTGTATTCATCTCTTGGTCTCCTTCTACGATTTTTACCCTCCACGCTGCCCTCCAATACTAAATTGGTGATCCCTTGATGCCTCAGAACATGTCCTACCAACCGATCCCTTCCTCTGGTCAAGTTGTGCCACAAACTTCTCTTCTCCCCAATCCTATTCAATGCCTCCTCATTAGTTACGTAATCTACCTATCTAATCTTCAGCATTCTTCTGTAGCACCACATTTCGAAAGCTTCTATTCTCTTCTTGTCCAAACTATTTATCGTCCATGTTTCACTTCCATACATGGCTACACTCCATACAAATACTTTCAGAAACGACTTCCTGATACATAAATCTACGTTCAATGTTAACAAATTTCTCTTCTTCAGAAACGCTTTCCTTGCCATTGCCAGTCTACATTTTATATCCTCTCTACTTCGACCATCATCAGTTATTTTACTTCCTAAATAGCAAAACTCCCTTACTACTTTAAGTGTTTCATTTCCTAATCTAATTTCCTCATCATCACCCGATTTAATTTGACTACATTCCATTATCCTCGTTTTGCTTTTGTTGATGTTCATCTTATATCCTCTTTTCAAGACACTGTCCATTCCATTCAACTGCTCTTCCAAGTCCTTTGCCGTCTCTGACAGAATTACAATGTCATCGGTGAACCTCAAAGTTTTTACTTCTTCTCCATGAATTTTAATACCTACTCCAAATTTTTCTTTTGTTTCCTTTACTGCTTGCTCAATATACAGATTGAATAACATCGGGGAGAGGCTACAACCCTATCTCACTCCTTTCCCAACCACTGCTTCCCTTTCGTGCCCTTCGACTCTAATAACTGCCATCTGGTTTCTGTACAAATTGTAAATAGCCTTTCACTCCCTGTATTTTACCCCTGCCACCTTCAATTAGCTTATCTTTTAAGATGAGACATAGGGCAATGTTGCCTCACATGTTCCTTCATTTCTCCATAGCTGAAATTGATCTTACCCTAAGTCAGCTTGTACCAATCTTTCCATACTCCTGTAGGTAACCGATGTTAGCATTTAATATGCATTACCTAATCGACTGATGGTTCATTTAATACTCACACTTGTCAGCTCAGGGAACCTGTCATAAACAAGTCTCTTTCATCACAAATCTATCCACACCTCTAAGAGAAAGTCCATTGTTGCTGTAATTTTCATGGAAACTCCAAGAAAATTATTTTTACATTATTTCATCCGTTTTATGACCTGATTTTTATCTATTTTTATCTATTTTAAATATAATCTTTACTTCATTTCCAGGACCTACTGTAAGTTAATGTGGAATTTTTAGTTTACTTGAAACCTCTGGCACACATTAAATTTTAGGAAGAAATTGGTTGTGCAGGGCCATTTACAGTCACACTTATTCTACTGAACGATTCTGACAGAAGAACAAAGTGTGTGGAACTTAGACCCAACAGTATTGATTGTATAGGTAATAAACTGTGCTAGTTAGAGGATATCTGGGTGTCTACAGCTCCAGAATGATTGATCTGGTGACTTTTGTCATTTCAAGACAATGTTGTGTATGTTGCATCTGAAAGTTGTGATTCCAAGAGCATTGGGACTGATCATTAAGAGGCTAGAGAGTAGGATTTTGTACAATTTGACAGTTCACTAAAAAGTGGCCCATGTCATTAGAAAATCAAGTATTCCACAGAATAATGATAAGATACAGTTGAAATCTATAATTTTTATATTGCACCCATGTAAATAGGACATTCATATGTTGGTGACACAAATTTAATAGTACCAGTATGTCTACAAAAGAAATTTTAAAAGTAACATGCAACAAACATTTTTCCCATAAATGCACAGAAAAGTGAGAGGTTATTTTTAACACTGGAAACACATTTTTTGACTGAATAGTTAGTTTTTCATACGCTGCTAACAATTCAGTTGAATTATTAATTTGTATGGTGGTGAAGTACTGTTCACATTACAAGCATTCATTCCTCAACTAAGTGAAGAATGGTCCTCAGCAATCTTCTGTATGGACAATAGTCACACATTTGTTTAAATAATGGCATCCACCGAATCATGGACAACAACAACTCTACTTGACAGTGTAATATGTACCTAGTTTATAAATATCATTTTTCATTATTGGAAAAGAAATCCATTGTCTTGTATTCATGCAAAATTTCTGTGCAGACATCATTATGATGTTGCAAGGACTTTTCAAAATACTTTCATAAATGTTTCTATCTCATTTTTCCTTCCAATTTGTTTCTTCATTAATTTTATTTTCATACTGTATAGCATCCTTAGGATCAATGGACATGTAGTTTATTGTCTACAGTCTGTTACTCTCTTAGCCCTTTTCATTCTTCAAATTTTCTTTGTGTCAACAGTTTAATCTCATCACTGGAAACCCTTTCAGGAGCTTCAGAACTGAAGACTGTTGACTCACACAAGATGGGCTCACTGAAAATTGATCCTAATATGAGGAGCAAAAGGCATTTGAGGAATGACACAAACAGTTTTGAAGATTTTTTTTGTTATACAACAACAGTCACCAAAGGCTACAAAACATAGACATTGTCCTCCTAGCAATTTCTGATCACACCCCATCCCATTTTTCTGCTATCCTTTCCTGTATTTTATATACTGTATTATAATGATCATGGTTAGCGGTATGAACATGTCTAAGAGAAAACTTTGTCATTCAAACCAACCGTCAGACTGATTACTGCTACATTTTACTCTCATTCCTCTAAGGAAAATTTGGTGCATTTCATGAGGCTGTAAGTTAATGGAATAAATTGGTCAGGTTAAATAAACAATGCTTAGATAGGGACAGCCACTGGAGTCAATAAAAAAAGGAAATCTGTGGGTGATATTGGCTACTTTTCCATCAGACCCCTTATTTGATGTTATGTATAACCTGCAGAGCTGCCTGTAGTGATGCCTCTTTCCTAAAATAAAACTTTATGATACATCACATACTTTTGCCAACATGAAAAAGCAGCTCAATTTAGGTCCTCTGCTGACTGAGAAATTATTTAGCACTATAACAATGGAGACACATCAGTTTGTATGATAGGGAACAGTAGGACTATGTTATGATGAGAACTGTCTTTACTTATTGTCCTGTTTTCTGACACAAGCTTTGAATTTCATGGATGAAACTGTTTCTTTAATGTGATCTGAATACGCTTATACTCTGGATTTTGTTAACGTCTTTTTTATGTATTTGTGTGTATGATTTTGTACAGTGTATGTAATGCCTAAATAAAAGATGTTTTCTGTATATTATTTGTGATTTGAACATTTGCACTCGCAGACTCTGCTACATATTTAAGTTATGTATGTGTCTGTCTGGCTACAATGTAGTGAAGGTGTATTCTTGAGATCTGTCACAAATTCAAGCTCAACTGAGATGTGAGAAAAAAGGTCAACAATGTATTAGCAGCATGTATAAACTTTGCAGTATCAAAATCAATCTCCTGCATCCTGCACACATGAAGTATTGTCTGGGACTAGAGGCCACCGCCATGAATTGACACAAGATCAAAATTTAAAAGAAAAAGGAAAAATCATATGTTTTATTCATTCCTAATCACCATTTGTTCACTTCTTGTCTCGTAATCAATAATGTTTCCTTCCACTAATGATATCACATACTATAGAAACATTAACACGTTCATGCTGGCACTGATAATTTTGTTTCTCTCTGTAGGGTGATGTGTGTATTCATGCTTTCCTGCATCTTGTAGCGCTGCTTTTCCTATTTCTCACCATGGAGCAGCTGTCATATTTCAATTTAATATACTAATCTTTTGTAATTTAATATACTGACCTTTTATTTCAAAAGTCCATTCTTTTGAAAAAAAAAGAGATATCACACAAAGTAATTTTTCACTGAATGAATCATAAAATATGTGATGTCTCATTTGTTCAGAAAGCTCTCTCATTGAAGGATCACACAAAATTGTATTCACAGTTGTTTGCTGCATCCGGCTGAAAGGTACTACATTATATGTAGTGTATTGTGGGTACCAAAATGGTTAAAGTGAGTGTAAGTCACCGGTGCTACACACCACCCAGCAGGAGGATCTAGCATGAGCCACTAGTGGTACATGTCATCGTGAATGTGTTAAAGACGATCTTCAATGATACTGGGAAAGTAAATACTTAAAATATCCTTGTAATCTTTGTTTTCCACTGCTTAAGGCAATTGCAGGGATGGTTCCCTTCAAAGGACTTAGCTGAGTTCCTTCCCTATCCTTTGACAATCTAATTCAAAATAAGAGAAAGGCAAGCACTTACCTGTAGTGGACCAATGCATGGATCCCAGAGACACCAAAAAGAAAACAGCATTCACACTAGCTTTTGAGCTCTTGATATTTTTTCTAGCACAAGTATACACATTCAAACACACACACTCAAATGCACAATCCCACAGCCACAACACGTTGATAAAAAAAAGAACAAGAGATCAGAAGCTAGTCTGAATACTGTTTCCTGTTATGTGTGTCTGTTCTCCACACATCAGTGCACTATAGGTAAGAGGTTGCCTTTGCATTAATTTATCTACTGTTCCAACCATAAAGTTCCATTTTGTTATGATTTGAATATCTTTGACTGTGTTTGATCTTTAATGATTCATCACTAACAGAATGTTAAATCCTAAACTTACTTCCCTTTCTTCTGTCATGAAGTGATGTATTGAGAGGTATGCAAAATATCCATCCAAAATTCACTCAAGAAAATTAATAAATTATGAGACAGAGTAGTTGGTCAGTACTTGCCTCCAGGAGTCAAAATATGTAGTACTGTCAGTAGACACAAATGAATGTGAAAGGGACACACTACCTAACTTAGAGAATGAACAGTTCCTTCATCAGAGGAGAGAGAGGGATAGGTTGGGGAAGGTCAGATCAGTCAGAACCCAGTACAAGAGACCCAGCTGTAGTGGGGCAACGGTGGACAGAAATGAAGCCCCCCATCATTTTTCTCTACTCTCATCCTCACTACTTCAAATTTCTCAATTTTTTCAATGCCAAATCAAATTTAGGAAAAAGTAAATTGTCTCAATGAAAGGTTCTGCTCATTTATTTACTCCAGCAAATTGCTTAAGAAAACTTGTATGGTTGTTTACCAGCTACTGTTGTAACCTTAGAAAAGCTGTCAATAAAAACAACACTTCTTTTGTATACCAGAAAACATATGCCACAGGTTTCCACTCATTGCTTTCAGTGGTGTTATGACATGAAGTGACAGACTCATGCCTCCTCCACAAGAACAAACTGGGCACAAAACCAGTTTTTTTTCTCCTCAGCAGTCCAAACTTCACTGGGAAATTTGTTATTCATTTCCTTCTGGTCAATATATAACTAGTAACCTATCCTTCAAAAAGCTTTATCATACTTAATTCTTCGTGTAAAATGCACCATACATTTTCTTCTGATGTGCCTATAATATCAGCCATTTCATATACATTTAATTACCAATTGTCCATTATAAACTTTATCACTGTTTTGTATCCAAGGCTGCAGATTTTGTAAATTTATTTTCAGGTTAATATTTAAGAGAAGTATGAGTACATTTGACTTCAGATGCCATTTCTTATGTTTTGAAAATGAAGGAGCAGATCCTTTATACTCCTTCACCTGTTGTAAATCAATTTTTAATTGCACAAAATTTCAATTTGCTCATTTAAATGACTGAATTTCCTCATGTTGAGAAATCAGAAGGAGTGATCTGTTTTAATTGGTAAACTCTTTCTAAAGGCAAAATCACATAAAAATTTCTTTATTTACAAACAACTGGTTCCAACAGACTATGCTGTCATCTTTTGGTCTGTAACATAGTACACATACAATATCTGTCAGAATGTTGTGACAGATGTCCATCTTTGGCATGGATTATGTTGGTGACGCATCGTGGCATGAAAGCAATGAGGCTTTGGTGGGTTGCTGGAGAGAGTTGGCACTGCATCTGCACACACAAGTCACCTAATTTCCATAAATTCTGGGGAGACCGGCAATGAGTACTGATGCTACGTTCGATCACATCCCAGATGTGTTTGATCGGGTTCAGATCTGGTGAGATGAGGGGCCAGCACATCACTTGGAACTCGTCACTGTGTTCCTTGAACCACTCCATCACTCTCATAGCCTTGTGACATGGTACATTATCTTGTTGAAAAATGCCACTTCCGTTGGGAAACATGATAATCATGAAGGGGTGTACTAGGTCTGTAACCAGTGTACTATACTCCTTGGCTATCATAGTGCCTTCCACAAGCTCCACTGGACTCATGGATGTCCACATGAATGTTTCCCAGAGCATAATGGAAGTGCAGCCAGCTTGTTTCCATCCCGCAGTGCAAGTGTTGAGGAGCTATTCCCCTGGAAGACAATGGATTTGCGACCCCCCATCAGCACGATGAAAAAGATATCAGGATTTATCAGACCATGCAACACTCTGCCATTGCACCAATGTCCAGTACTGATGGTCATTTGCCTATTTCCATTCTACTTGCCAAGGTCGTGGTGTTAACACTGGCACAGGAATGGGTCAATGCCTGCAGAGGCAATCAGGAGTGCATGGTGCACAGTGTGTTCAGACAACTTTTAACATAGCATCACAAGAAACAGAAATGGAACAGTGCATTTACATATCTTCAAAAAATTTGTTTTATAAAATGTGTTCATTTTGAGTTAGACCTCACAACAAGTTGTCATGCAGATAAAATGTAGCACATTGCATAAAGGTTGGTTATACATAAAACTTTTTAAATCAAAAAGCATTTGGTTTTAAATGTTTTTTTTATGACAAACCTTTGTATAAAGTGCCACATTTTAACTACTTGACAACTTGGCATGAGGTCAAACACACTCATTTTATAACAAGTATTTTTTGAAGGTATGTAAATTGGCAGTTTCATTTCTGTTTCTTATAATGTCAAAATAAAAGTTCTGTCTTAAATACTACATCTTAAACCATGACATGATATAGTCTGATGTTAGCTCTGCCACAGTTTGCTGCCTGTCCTTTTTTACCAGTCTGCCCAGCCTACGACATCTGACATCTGTAATGAGGGGTGGCTGCCTAACTCCCTGTCATCAAGACATGGTTTCACCATGGATTGAAGACACTTACACAGCACTCCTCAAACACCAAACAAGTCATGCAGTTTCCAAAATGCTTCTGCCAAGCCTCCAGGCCATCACAATCTGCCCTTGGTCAAACTCAGACAGACTGCATGATTCCCCCATTCTACACATGGGCAGCACTCTCACTGATACTAAATGAACCATGCGTGTGCCTGAATAACAGTCATTGGTCACCAAGTAATGCTGCTATTGCCTGGACGTGTTTATATTGTAGGTTGGTGATCATAATTTTTTGGCTGATCAGTGTGCGTGAAATATATCTCATATCATAAGTTACTGGTGACAGAACTTTTAGTTTGGCATTACAAGGAACAGAAATGAAACTGTACATTTACATTCAAAAAATTTTTGTTATGAAATGTGTTCATTTTGAGTTGGACCTCATGCCAAGTTGTCAAATAGATAAAACATAATACATTATATATAGGTTTGTCATAAATAAAACATTTAAAGTTAAAGTGCTTTCTGATTTAAAAAGGCTTAATTATGACCAACTCAATATGAATACATTTTATAACAAAAATTTTTGAAGGTGAATGTACTGTCAATGACCTTGCCACCGTGACAACACCAGTTCCCATTACATCTCAGAGTTTAAGCACTGTTGGATTGGGCTAGCACTTTGATGGGTGACCATCCGGTCTGCCGAGTACTGTTGGCAAACAAGGTGCACTCAGCCCTTTGAGGCAAACTGAGGAGCTACTTGACAGATAAGTAGTGGCTCTGATCTCGTAAACTGACAAAACAGACAGGACAGCAATGTGCTGATCACCTGCCATTCCATATCCGCATCAATGACACCTGTGGGCTGAGGATAACATAGCGGCTGGTCGGTACCATTGAGCCTTCCTGGCCTGTTCAGTTGGTGTTTAGTTTAGTTTTTATGTAAATGTACTGTTCTATTTCGATTTCTTGTTATGCCAATTTAAAACTCCTATCTTAAATATTATGTCATAACTCATGATATGAGATATATTCCATGTGTATACACTATCACAGACCTGAAGATGGCAGCAAAGTCTGTTGAATTTGGTTATTAGTAAATAAAGAAATATTTATATGATATTGGCTTCAGAAAGCTTTTACCATTAAAATGAAAAACACAAAAGCACTTTGAAATGTCTTCCAAAAAGTTATCTGATAGCCCAAGTTGACACTTGATTTATGTTCCTATGAGTCATATACCACATCATTAAACAAAATTTCATTGATATCAATTTCATCTCTGTGCCAGGCTAGGAAATTTTCACCTTGCCCTTGTATTACCAATATTTATTAATATCTTAATATGTGACTATTTCCCTTTTGAAAACATAACTTGCCAAAAAGGATAAAGCGAAATTTATCTAAAAGGAGAAATATTCAAAAATTGTCATTTTTTATAAAACACGTTCTGTGGGTTTGAGAGTGTGTAATGCCCCAAGAATAAATTTTGACAGGATATACACAATTTTTATTGCACTGGTATCTCAAAAGATATCTGTTCACTGTGTTTTCTGAAAAATTATTGCTGAAAGACTAGTATATTTCATATTTTTATGCTAGTAATATAAATATGGAAGCTTTAGTTCAGTAGCCGGCCAGAGTGGCCGAGCGGTTCTAGGCACTACAGTCTGGAACCGCGCGACCGCTACAGTCGCAGATTCAAATCCTGCCTCGGGCATGGATGTGTATGATGTTTTTAGGTTAGTTAGGTGTAAGTAGATTCAAGTTCTAGGGGACTGATGACATCAGCAGTTAAGTTCCATAGTGCTCAGAGCCATTTGAACCATTTTTTTAGTTCAGTAGCTCAAAATTTAACAGACTAAAATGATGTCTTTGTATGATTAAATCCAGCGTATCTAGGGAAATGAAGCTAGTATTCACTAAAGACATTTTCACTCTCATATCCAAAAAGAAAAACAAGATTCACAACTATATCTTCATAAATGAAAAAAATAGGATCAGCTAGGCTACAAATAGAGAAGCTGTCTCACAGTAATAGGTGTATAATGGAGAGAAACTGTCTCACAGTAACAGGTGTATATGCTGTGGAAGAAGAAGGAGAGAAAAAAAACTGAAGTGTTCTAAGAGGACCTACAAAAGCAAGTTTACCAAAATGAGAAAGATTATCTGATAACTATAGACATTGCTGCATATGTAGGGACTTTCCAATATCTAGAACAGGAGGAATATTCTGAGGACAGACAATAAATAACAACAGACATAAATTACATCACTTTGTAACATGTGATGAAATAAAATTATCAACTAGAGCACTTGCCTATGAAAGCCAAAGGTCCCAAGTTCGAGCCTCGGTCCGGCACACAGTTTTAATCTGCCAGGAAGTTTCATATCAGTGCACACTCTGCTGCAGAGTGAAAATCTCATTCTAAAAATTACCAACTGTTTGTTTAGAATGAAGGGATTCACAAATTCACATTGAGTGCAAGGGGCCATAGACTGATTAATGACTCTAATAACCAGTATAAGATGTAATGGTTCATAGAGGTACTGACATAGAGTCTGCTGGTGCTTCCCAATGTAAACCTAATTATTAGATGGAAAACAACTACTATGAAGAGTAAACTTGATAATGGAGTTATTTTCAGAAAATAATATAAATACAGCATTTGTCATGTAAGTGGTGATGGAGATAGTAAGGAAGAAAATGAAATTTAGGGGGAGAAATGGTGTCATAATATGAATGTAGATCTAGCAAATTCAGTTAGAGAGAAACAAATTGTTTACATTACAAATCCACAGCACAATACAGAAGAGATGAAAGTGTAGTATAAATAAAATTGTATCCGTGCTAAGAAAATAATGAGAGCAGCCCATCAAGAAGCCTGTGGTAGAACATCATGAAGCATTGAAAATTTTCTACGTGGTAGACAAGAGATGGCTTATAAACTCCTGAAATAACTTGACTAACAGGAGAAGGATTCTGCACTATTAATTTAATAGAAAAAGAAATTTGGTAAAACTGTATCAAGGCCATGGGTAGAAAACAGTGATAAAATCAAGTTAATGAAAATAGACTAAGTCAAACAACAAGATGATGAAATATGCCAAGGTGACAATTTAACATTGGAGGAGATACAGGGAGCATCAAAGCAGATGAATATCAGAATGCAGCAGGACCCATTAATATTAATGCACAACTTATGCAGTGTAGAAGTTAATTTCAGAACTGAAGCTGCTGCATTTATTAAATGAATGTAGGAAATGGAAGTCAATACCCAGCTCTTGGAGAGTGGTGGAAATAATGTCACTTTATAAAAAAGAACCTAAAATTCTGGTGGAAATTAGACAGAAATAAGTCTGTTAAACATGAGTTATAAATTAAATTCATAAGCTTACCATACATGTGAGATCAGCGCAGACAGTCCTGGTTTTTTAGTGATGTTGGGAATAGTGCCTGGGGTTGCAGAAATGTCCAGGGTGTGTGATAATTTTATCATCCTGAAGATTTTTTAACTTTAGACGTATTTTCAACACCATGTTTTAAAACATTCTCTTATGCTAGAGCCTCTCTCAGCTAAATCTGGAGCAAGCACTGACATTGATTGGGAGGTGTGACTACCAGTTCTGCCCAACTTTTCACTTAGTCATTTTGCAGCACAACAGGGGGAATATGTTTATGTTGTTTTTATGTGTGAAGTAAGTCAGCTACATGTTTTTGATAATTTTATATCTATTTGGTTTCTTATCTTGTCTTTTAGGAATGGGCAAAGAGGTGTATATCTAATATTCATCTTCAATAGAAGCATAAATTTTTAAAATTCTGTAATGACAGTAACAATGCATTTGTGTATTGCACACAGTGTACTGGATAATTTTCTGTTTACATAAAGGAAAGGGTGATATTAAATACCAGATGAACACAGCTATATATAGGAGTGCTATTAATGCCATTGGTTCACTAATTATAAGAGATTCTTTTTAAGCCAAAGATGAGAATAATAATTTTAATAAAGTTAGTAAGTTTCGGTGGATAAGTTTACAAATTGAAATTGCCTGGTCTGATTTAGAAGAAAATGCATAAGCTGTAAATTAAATTATAAAAGATTCCATACAATAATACTGATGAACAATTTCATGAACATTACTGAACAACGTAATTGAAAACAAAAGGACCAGTTGTGATTCAAGTTCTGAAATCGTGCCAAATATTGCTGAGGAGAAGTGGTAAGCAATTTTTAAGACATTTCAAAAGACTGATATGTCATGTTGCAACATTTCTAAAATGGTTGGGTGTGCAATGTCTTTGCCCATTACAGCTGCTCCAGTCAATAGTGTTTTTTCAAGTATACAGAACATTTGGTCTGCACAAAGGAGCAAACTGTCAGTATCTACTGTTAAAAATCTACCTTGGGTTCCTCTTGGGCAGTGTGGTCTTGCCTTATTGTGTTGCAGAATAATGCCTTTTCTGTTGACAATCAGTGGGCAGTTTTCAATTATAGACTAATTTACTCAATCTAATTGTTCACATTAAAGTCCTGCATTCACATTTTGTTCAGTTTCAGCACTTCAAAATGACTGACCCTGTAAATAATCCACCAAACACACAAAAGCACCTTTTTGGGTGTACACCAGAGAAAGCGCTGCCTTTTACATTTTGCATTATCATAGATGGCCCATTGTTCTTTCCAGAGATTAATCAATCAAAAAATGCTTCTTTTCTGTGCTTCTTAAGCAATAAGTTGCATGTGGTAGATAGGTTAGCTTAGTTTTCTTCAGACAGATTATGTGGAACCAAAACACTTGCTCTTCTTGTTTTAGCAATTCGCTACAAATGTTCTTGGATGGTTGACCAAGCTTGGTTAAGAATGTTTGACACTTCCTCAATTGTCTGACATGGATTTGCTTCCACTTCCACCCTTAACATGTCACTGTCTAAAGTTGCTGGTGTTCCTGGTCTATATGAGTCAGAAAAATCAAGGTTCATGGTTTTGGCATATATTAATGGCTCATATTCTTGTATAAATGTTTCAAATGTTTCTGACAGCAGCTGTTGCACTAATACCCTCGTGTAATTCAAAAGACATTCAGTACAGGAGATGTAACTCTTCTGTGATTTGATAGTATAATGAAAAGGATAGTTGCTACTCACCACATAGCAGAGATGGTTGAGTCACAAAATGGCACAACAAAAATACCGTCAGAAAGATTTTGGACAGCAAGGCCTTTGTCAAAAATAGACAACATGCATGCACACATGCACACACACACACACACACACACACACACACACACACACACACAAATGTAACTCACATGCATGTGACCACAGTCTCTGGCAGATGGAGCCAATTTTTGTTGTTACATTCCATTCGGGATTTTCCATTGTTTGATTTTGTCTTCTGGTATTTGGCTGGCCACTTGACCATAAATTGCAAAAAAATTGAATATTTAATTATTTACAAGTAAACAAGACACTCTAAGTGTAAAATGTCTTTGGCATGACTTTGAAGTACACAACAAGCTGATTAATGACAGATCAGTACCAACATTCACAGAAATGACATTACTTTCTGGTTGCCCTCTGATAATTCAACTAATCCAATGCACATGTACTGTGTACTGATATGAGGAAGCCTAGTACATAATTACTGTACTGTAGTAGACTGCAGTCTGTGGTTACAAGTTGAAGTACTAACCCCATGTAGCTGTACGTGGTGACGGAACTTTCAGTCATGATTTTCAAGTAAGAGCAAGCAAAAGGAAGCACCAGAGACTGGAAAGGTTACTCTGGACCAAATATCCACATGGAAGAATCCTGGCTCACATAATTTTTCCAAGACTGTTCCAACATTTATATGAAACAGGGCAATAACACAGTACAATAACTGAGGAAGACAACAATTTACATTAACCCTCAACACAGGAGAAGCAGGGCTTGCTTCAGTGAATGAGGTGCCTGCAATCAGCATTCAATCAACTCCATATGAAATGAATGTTTCAAGGAGTACTGTGAGGTGAGTATCACGGGACCTACAGCTACACCACTACCATCCACAGAAAGTGTATGCTTTGACTCATGCTGATTTCAAACCAACTGTCATGTTCAACCAATGGTTCCTGCAGTGCCTTACAGCCAATCCTCACTTTTCTGCATATGCACTTTTCATGGATGAAGTGTATTTCACTAGAGACAGAATACTAAATAGTTGCAATGGTTATGTTTGGGCCAATGAGAACCCCATGCAACAGTTGTGAAGAGCCATCAACACTGATTATCAGTCAATATGTGGGCAGGCATAGTCAATGATTATGTACTAGGCCCATTTCTCCTTCCTCCTCATTTAAATGTAATAGTACACGCAGTGTTTATGAGAGACATACTACTCAGATTGTTGGAAAAATTCATCAACAGATGTGTTCCAACACGATGAAGGCCCACCTTACTTGGGCTGAGGGTTTGTGAGCACTTGGATCAGGCATTTCCTGAAAAGTGGATAGTCACAGTAGGTCCTGTTTCATGACCAGCACGCTCACAAGGTCTGACCCCAAACGATCCTTCTTGTCAGACCACATGGAAAGACTTCTGTATGAGATGTCTGTTGAGACTGAAGAGGATCTTCTAGCAAGAATTCTCACTGCCTACCACACGGTTCAAATAACAGCAGGAATATTAAAACAGATAAGACAGAACTCTGTGTGAATTAAATGTCTGCACTGATGCTGAGTGATACTATTTTGAACAACTGTTGTAAATGTAGCAGTTTGTGAAAGTTGTGCAGGAAAATGGAGTTCATTATTACAATATCATAGACTTAGAACTTTCGGTTTCTCTGTCATCACCTTACCTGCGCTGTTACTAGTCCATCAACAGGGGAAATTATCTGACAGTATTGAAGAGTATTTAGTGAGAATTATGTATGTCATGATAAAAGTAATACTGAAGATAAGGTGGATAGATCACGTAACTAATGAGGAGGTATTGAATAGGATTGGGGAGAAGAGAAGTTTGTGGCACAACTTGACTAGAAGAAGGGATCGGTTGGTAGGACATGTTTTGAGGCATCAAGGGATCACAAATTTAGCATTGGAGGGCAGCGTGGAGGGTAAAAATCGTAGAGGGAGACCAAGAGATGAGTACACCAAGCAGATTCAGAAGGATGTAGGTTGCAGTAGGTACTGGGAGATGAAGCAGCTTGCACAGGATAGAGTAGCATGGAGAGCTGCATCAAACCAGTCTCAGGACTGAAGACAACAACAACAACAACAACATGATAAAAGTTCAAAAATTTGGACCCTGACTTTGAGCACCACACAAGGCTACTGCAGAACATAAGTAGATTTTTGCTTATACAACAATATTATGAAAAGGAAAGTTGCTACTCACCATATAGTGGAGACGCTGAGTCGCAGATAGGCACAACAAAAAGACTGTCACAAATAAAGCTTTTGGCCATTAAGGCCTTCATGCCTTTACAACAATATATGTAGACACACATACAACCCCCCCCCCCCCCCCCCCCGCCAACACACACACACACACACACACATATGCAAATGCAACTCACACTGAAACCACGCCACAGAGAGGGAGAGAGAGTCTATGTGTGTTGTTGACAAAGGCCTTAGTGGTCAAAAGCTTTTTTTTTTTTAAGAAAAAAAAAAAAATACTTTCCATCCTGGATTTTACATGTTTGACTTTTGCTTATACATTTTGACTTAGTCATTCCTGGGCTAGGGTCCCTTACCTGTTATTGATGCACTTACACTTCTCCATCATCCCCAAAAGTTTGTAACATCATTACAGAATCACCATGTATATTTTGCATGAGGGAAAAACCAGAATACAGGGTAACAAAATAAACTCCTGGAAATTGAAATAAGAACACCGTGAATTCATTGTCCCAGGAAGGGGAAACTTTATTGACACATTCCTGGGGTCAGATACATCACATGATCACACTGACAGAACCACAGGCACACAGACACAGGCAACAGAGCATGCACAATGTCGGCACTAGTACAGTGTATATCCACCTTTCGCAGCAATGCAGGCTGCTATTCTCCCATGGAGACGATCGTAGAGATGCTGGATGTAGTCCTGTGGAACGGCTTGCCATGCCATTTCCACCTGGCGCCTCAGTTGGACCAGCGTTCGTGCTGGACGTGCAGACCGCGTGAGACGACGCTTCATCCAGTCCACAACATGCTCAATGCGGGACAGATCCGGAGATCTTGCTGGCCAGGGTAGTTGACTTACACCTTCTAGAGCACGTTGGGTGGCACGGGATACATGCGGACGTGCATTGTCCTGTTGGAACAGCAAGTTCCCTTGCCGGTCTAGGAATGGTAGAACCATGAGTTCGATGATGGTTTGGATGTACCGTGCACTATTCAGTGTCCCCTCAACGATCACCAGCGGTGTACGGCCAGTGTAGGAGATCGCTCCCCACACCATGATGCCGGGTGTTGGCCCTGTGTGCCTCGGTCGTATGCAGTCCTGATTGTGTCGCCAAACACGCATACGACCATCATTGGCACCAAGGCAGAAGCGACTCTCATCGCTGAAGACGACACGTCTCCATTCGTCCCTCCATTCACGCCTGTCGCGACACCACTGGAGGTGGGCTGCACGATGTTGGGGTGTGAGCGGAAGACGGCCTAACGGTGTGCGGGACCGTAGCCCAGCTTCATGGAGACGGTTGCGAATGGTCCTCGCCGATACCCCAGGAGCAACAGTGTCCCTAATTTGCTGGGAAGTGGCGGTGCGGTCCCCTACGGCACTGCATAGGATTCTACGGTCTTGGCGTGCATCCGTGTGTCGCTGCGGTCTGGTCCCAGGTCGACGGGCACGTGCACCTTCCGCCGACCACTGGCGACAACATCGATGTACTGTGGAGACCTCACGCCCCACGTGTTGAGCAATTCGGCGGTACGTCCACCCGGCCTCCCGCATGCCCACTATACACCCTCGCTCAAAGTCCGTCAACTGCACATACAGTTTATGTCCACGCTGTCGCGGCATGCTACCAGTGTTAAAGACTGCGATGGAGCTCCGTATGCCACGGCAAACTGGCTGACACTGACGGCGGCGGTGCACAAATGCTGTGCAGCTAGCGCCATTCGACGGCCAACACTGCGGTTCCTGGTGTGTCCGCTGTGCCGTGTGTGTGATCATTGCTTGTACAGCCCTCTCGCAGTGTCCGGAGCAAGTGTGGTGGGTCTGACACACCGGTGTCAATGTGTTCTTTTTTCCATTTCCAGGAGTGTAGAAGGAGCATATTGAAAGAATGGTGGCAAAAAGAAAAGTCAGATATGTAACAGACTATAGACCTAAAGGGAAGAGAGCAAGACCAAGAAAAAGTGACTTCTGAAATGAAGGAACAAGCTATAAGCCCACTCCTTGAAGTGGAGAAGGAGAAAAGATATGCCCATAATGTTAGGTTGATTGTATACATTAAAACTCTGAAAAAATTTGACTAATTGAGAAAACCCTATAGTACTTCACAAATGTAGTTCTGTCAGAGATAAACAAGAAAAATAATCCTGTGGGTCTATTTTGTGACCTTGCCAAAGCTTTTGGTCGTGTGGATCACAAAACTGTACTTGCCAAGCTAAAGTTTTATGGGATTAATGGGATCCCTCTTGCATATATGAAGTGTTACCTCCATAACTCATCTTCCAGTGATTAGATTAGATTAGAGATTAGATTAGTACTTGTTCAATAGATCATGAATATGACACTTCGTAATGATGTGGAACGTGTCAGGTTAATAAAAGGTTTCTATACAAGATATTACATTAGACAAAATATTACACAACCCTTTTTTGTGGGGGTTGGGAAATTACCCACTTATTATATCCAAAAAACCCCCATGAACCATGGACCTTGCCGTTGGTGGGGAGGCTTGTGTGCCTCAGCGATACAGATGGCCGGACCGTAGGTGCAACCACAACGGAGGGGTATCTGTTGAGAGGCCAGACAAACGTGTGGTTCCTGAAGAGGGGCAACAGCCTTTTCAGTAGTTGCAGGGGCAACAGTCTGGATGATTGACTGATCTGGCCTTGTAACATTAACCAAAACGGCCTTGCTGTGCTGGTACTGCGAACGGCTGAAAGCAAGGGGAAACTACAGCCATAATTTCTCCCAAGGGCATGCAGCTTTACTGTATGGTTAAATGATGATGGCGTCCTCTTGGGTAAAATATTCCGGAGGTAAAATAGTCCCCCATTCGGATCTCCAGGCGGGGACTACTCAAGAGGACATCGTTATCAGGAGAAAGAAAACTGGCTTTCTACAGATCGGAGCATGGAATGTCAGATCCCTTAATCGGGCACGTAGGTTAGAAAATTTAAAAAGATAAATGGATAGGTTAAAGCTAGATATAGTGGGAATTAGTGAAGTTCGGTGGCAGGAGGAACAAGACTTTTGGTCAGGTGAATACAGGGTTATAAATACAAAATCAAATAGGGGTAATGGAGGAGTAGGTTTAATAATGAATAAAAGAATAGGAGTGCGGGTTAGCTACTACAAACAGCACAGTGAACGCATTATTGTGGCCAGGATAGACACTAAGCCCACACCTACTACAGTAGTACAAGTTTATATGCCAACTAGCTCTGCAGATGATGAAGAAATTGAGGAAATGTATGATGAGATAACATAAATTATTCAGATAGTGAAGGGAGAAGAAAATTTAATAGTCATGGGTGACTGGAATTCATCAGTATGAAAAGGGAGAGAAGGAAACGTAGTAGGTGAATATGGATTGGGGGGAAGAAATGAAAGAGGAAGCCGTCTGGATAAACTGACTAAACCAGAGGTTGTACAGAGTTTCAGGGAGAGCATAAGGGAACAATTGACAGGAATGGGGGACAGAAATACAGTAGAAGAAGAATGGGTAGCTCTGAGGGATGAAGTAGTGAAGGTAGCAGAAGATCAAGTAGGTAAAAAGACGAGGGCTAGAAGAAATCCTTGGGTAACAGAAGAAATATTGAATTTAATTGATGAAAGGAGAAAATATAAAAATGCAGTAAATGAAGCAGGCAAAAAGGAATACAAACGTCTCAAAAATGAGATCGACAGGAAGTGCAAAATGGCTAAGCAGGGATGGCTACAGGACAAATGTAAGGATGTAGAGGCTTATCTCACTAGTGGTAAGATAGATACTGCCTACAGGAAAATTAAAGAGACCTTTGGAGAAAAGAGAGCCACGTGTATGAATATCAAGAGCTCAGATGGAAACCCAGTTCTAAGCAATGAAAGGAAGGCGGAAAGGTGGAAGGAGTATATAGAGGGTTTATACAATGGCGATGTACTTGAGGACAATATTATGGAAATGGAAGAGGATGTAGATGAAGACGAAATGGGGGATAAGACACTGCGTGAAGAGTAGCCGGCCCCGGGAGTAGACAACATTCCATTAGAACTACTGACGGCCTTGGGAGAGCCAGTTCTGACAAAACTCTACCATCTGGTGAGCAAGATGTATGAGACAGGCGAAATACCCTCAGACTTCAAGAAGAATATAATAATCCCAATCCAAAAGAAAGCAGGTGTTGACAGATGTGAAAATTACCGAACAATCAGTTTAATAAGTCACAGCTGCAAAATACTAACGCGAATTCTTTACAGACGAATGGAAAAACTGGTAGAAGCGGACCTTAGGGAAGATCAGTTTGGATTCCGCAGAAATGTTGGAACACGCGAGGCAATACTAATCTTACGACTTATCTTAGAAAAAAGATTAAGAAAAGGCAAACCTACGTTTCTAGCATTTGTAGACTTAGAGAAAGCATTTGACAATGATAACTGGAATATTCTCTTTCAAATTCTGAAGGTGGCAGTGGTAAAATACAGGGAGCGTAAGGCTATTTACAATTTGTGCAGAAACCAGATGGCAGTTATAAGAGTCGAGGGGCACGAAAGGGAAGCAGTGGTTGGGAAGGGAGTGAGACAGGGTTGTAGTCTCTCCCCGATGTTATTCAATCTGTATATTGAGCAAGCAGTAAAGGAAACAAAAGAAAAATTGGGAGTAGG
Organism: Schistocerca gregaria; assembly: GCF_023897955.1. Classification (NCBI taxonomy): domain Eukaryota; kingdom Metazoa; phylum Arthropoda; class Insecta; order Orthoptera; family Acrididae; genus Schistocerca; species Schistocerca gregaria. Next base: position 636,808,970 of record NC_064920.1, on the reverse strand, counting down.
TATTAAAATTCATGGAGAAGAAATAACAACTTTGAGGTTCGCCGATGACATTGTAATTCTGTCAGAGACAGCAAAGGACTTGGAAGAGCAGTTGAACGGAATGGACAGTGTCTTGAAAGGAGGATATAAGATGAACATCAACAAAAGCAAAATGAGGATAATGGAATGTAGTCAAATTAAATCGGGTGACGCTGAGGGAATTAAATTAGGAAATGAGACACTTAAAGTAGTACAGGAGTTTTGCTATTTAGGGAGTAAAATAACTGCTGATGCTCGAAGTAGAGAGGATATAAAATGTAGACTGGCAATGGCAAAGAATGCGTTTCTGAAGAAGAGAAATTTGTTAACATCGAGTATAGATTTAAGTGTCAGGAAGTCATTTCTGAAAGTATTTGTATGGAGTGTAGCCATGTATGGAAGTGAAACATGGATGATAAATAGTTTGGACAAAAAGAGAATAGAAGCTTTCGAAATGTGGTGCTACAGAAGAATGCTGAGGATTAGTTGGGTGATCACATAACTAATGAGGAGTTATTGAATAGAATTGGGGAGAAGAGGAGCTTGTGGCAAAACTGGCCTAAAGAAGGGATCGGTTGGTAGGACATGTTTTGAGGCATCAAGGGATCACAAATTTAGCATTGGAGGGCAGCGTGGAGGGTAAAAATCGTAGAGGGAGACCAAGAGATGAATACACTAAGCAGATTCAGAAGGATGTAGGTTGCAGTAGGTACTGGGAGATGAAGAAACTTGCACAGGATAGGGTAGCATGGAGAGCTGCATCAAACCAGTCTCAGGACTGAAGACCACACACACACACACACACACACACACACACACACACACATATATCCAAAAATTCATCTAATGAGTAGAAGGAGTTGCCATTAAGAAATTCTTTTAATTTCCTTTTAAATGCTATATGGCTGTCTGTCAGACTTTTGATGCTGTTAGGTAAGTGACCAAAGACTTTTGTGGCATCATAATTTACCCCCTTGTGAGACAAAAGTAGATTTAAGCTTGAGTAGTGAAGATTGTCCTTTCTCCTAGTGTTGCAGCCATGCATAATTTACCCCCTTCTGAGACAAAGGTAGATTTAACCTTGAGTAGTGAAGATTATCCTTTCTCCTAGTGTTGCAGCCATGTACACTGCTATTACTTTTGAATTCATTGGGATTGTTAATAACAAATTTCATAAGTGATATATATATTGTGAGGATACAGTGAAGATTTCTAGCTCTTTAAAGAAGTGTCTGCAGGATGATTTTGGATGAGCTCCAGCAATTATTCTGATTACATGCTTTGCAATGAACACTCTGTTACTCAGTGATCAGTTACCCCAGAATATGATGCCATATGAAAGCATAGAATGAAAATAGGCACGGTAATCTAATTTACTCAGATGTATATTGCCAAAATTTTCAATGACCCTAATAGCATAAGTAGCTGAACTCAAATGTTTCAGCAGATCCTCAGTGTTTTTTCCAGTTCAACCCCTCATCAATGCATACACCTAGAAATTTTTAATATTCTACCTTAGCTACCGATTTCTAATCAACTTTAAAGGGCAGTCCAAAAACTGTAATAAATTTATCGATGGCATAAGCATACTGATCAATGGTGCAGACTAACCCATAGGGTTCATACACAGTTCAGATGATAGCTCAACAGGCCTGCAAGAGATTGACAGCTAATAGTGTGTCAGTCTCACAAATTATCATATTATGCAATTTCAAACAAGCAATAATGATCTAATGTGACTTTTCATGCATTACTGGTGGATAAGTTGCATTTACACTTCTCAGGTTTACTACCAGATAATGTTGTACAAGTCCCATGATATTTCTTCAGAACATCTGTTTGGCATCTGTAGGTGGTACTTGTTGCTGTGTTCACTGCTGCTAGATAAAATTGGTGATACTTGCACAGTAGCACAGACATTTTTCAGAGCCAGGAACAGGAATTACAGATGTATGGAGAAGAACTCACATTTGGGTGAAAGTGTATGCATTGTGAGTGACAATTATCCTGTTAAGTTTACCTCCCAACCCCCCTCCCCCATCTTCAATAGTGCTATTTTTATGACATGTGTACAGTAACCAGAATCTTGAATATTAGCTCAGGGTTTAGCCAACTTAACTTTACCATCCACTACATTCGTATGTGTTATTAGTTTACCTAAAACCTGTGCTAATTATAGTCTCCAGTAGTTGTAGATTACATAATCATTTTTCATATACAAAGATTTACACAACTGCTAACTTTCAGATAAAGTATGTCAAAAGTGTGAATCAACAAGTGAAATATCTATACAGTTAATTCTGGAAATATGTTAACAACTTTTGCACTCATTTAGTTTCAGTGTAATTAGCATTCTTGATTAAAATTTTTTTACTGAGATAGAACACCATATTTTGGCAAACTAGACAGCACAATTCAATAGCAACTATTGTTATATTTAAAAGTTCACATTCTGAATAATCTTTTTTCACTAGTCAGTTAATCAAGAATGTGAACGTTTAATTGTAACTTTTAAAACTCCATGAAACAACAATAGCTTATGTAGTTTTAATTATTGTAATCTTATAAAAGAGAGGCTGCTGGAAGTCATTTTAGTCAGTCTGCAGAAAGTTATGATATGAGCAAGATCTGTGCCCAAAATTACTGCACAGTGTATGCAGATGAGTTATCATACATTGTAAAAGGTGACACCTTTTATCTAAATTCCATATTTTAGGGTTTATACAGTGTCTGTTTTTCAATGACTGACTGTGAACTGGCAATTAATCTTTAATAATTCATTCTGCAAACTGAGACATTAATGTTCACTCATGAATTCTGAAAACTGTGACATTAGTATTACACTGTGAACTGTGTTATCTCCAAATTATACTCACTGTGCACAACATTTTTGGGTTGGTTTCATTGTGTTAATTAAATGTCTATCACACATAAATTTATGTAACTTCAGTGTTATGTTACTGCACTCAGTCATATTACAGGACATCAACTGAGTCTTCAGCTGCTTATATGCACATGAATTATGATAGATGTGAGTTTACATGGCCATAAACAGTAGTTCATTCATCAATCAAACTGATAGTAAAGTGTCTGAGCTCCATATTGTGTGTGTATCACATTATTCCTATTATATTGCTCCATCACCAACTTTTCAACCACATTCAACAGAGGTGCTGCCACCAAGGGCAAATTTGCAAAGGTAAATAAAGCTATACTTCAAGCACCTCCTGCTGAGAGCCAAAGTGGACCTTTCATGCATGCACAGAGGGCAATGACTGTGCTACCAGATGGATCTATGGTTAAGATTTGAACAAACTAACTGCAATGCACTGTGTGTGGTCATTCTTGTATCTCCTGGTTCGATTTAATGGCAGCCAATACGGGATTTCAGGCAATGCTTATCTGAAATCCCATAGCCCTGTTGATAATACTATCCCCCTTACAGCAATACAGCTTAAAAATGCTATTCCAGGATGATGATGCCGAGCAGCACGTTTGTTCAGTGCTCCACAACAGCTGGCCCAGTTTTGTAAATCAATGGTATTCTGCATAATGTTCTCACACAATGTGACATGTCTGCCTAATATATGTGCCACATGTTATAAGGTGAAGATCATCAATGATTGAACATAACGGGTTCCTCATTTTTACCAATGGATGAAAAACACCGTTAATGTTGTATTTCCTGAGGATCCTTTAGGTTCTTGAAGACATGCCACCAAAATATGGCAAGAAGGCCATTGCACTCATTGCCACCATAGCTTCATTTACTTACCTACATTGAGTTCACATTGATCAGAATGTATTACAGATCTGTTTATCAGTATAACCATTCTGTTAGAACACTATTCTTGGGCACTGCTGCTCATCTGGCAGTCTGTTGAGAATTGAGACCACATGTGCTCTATGTGCCAGTTTGCATAACACACTACTGCAATGTGCAAGATGATGACAACTTTTGGCGTACAGATCAGTTTGTGGTAGATACTTTGTCCCAGTGTTCTGTTGGCTTTTCTGTTATTCATAACATCCAGAAGTGGTAAGCTGCCATCTTCCACTGCCATAGGGAACTGAATATTCAAACAGAGGAGTTCAAATGCTGGAGAAATGTAGGTAGTGTCTCCATTCTATTAAGACATACAACAAATGTGTTGTCAACCTATCACCACAAACAGGAAGTTTGATGACTTGCAAATGTTCAAATGTGTGTGAAATCTTAAGGTCATCAGTCCATAAGCTTACATACTACTTAACCTAAATTATCCTAAGGACAAACACACACACAACCATGCCCAAGGGGGGACTCGAACCTCCACTGGGACGAGCCGCACAGTCCATGACTGCAGGGCCTTAGACCGCTCGGCTAATCCCATGTGGCTGGTGGCTTGCCAATCAGAGAGCTTTCACCTCAAAGTCTTCCATAAAATAGTTGACCACAATGGGTACAGGGGCCTTCCATAGCAGCAGCATCCATTTGTTCAAAATACTGGTTATTAAATAAGAAATAGGTTGAGGTAAGTACATATTTAAACAATGCCTTTCCTGAATCTACTCCTAATAAGCTCTGATGGAGTCCTGTAGAGGCACATTTGTAAACAAGGATACAGCAACAAAGCTCATCAAAAGATCTGATGTTTGTAGTTTGAGCATCTTGTCACTGTAACATGTTTAGCCAAAAAATAGACAGCTTCTCGAAGGTTACTATGGGGTGAAGAGGGGAGCCATTATTGTGAATCTTTGGCAGGCCATAAAGTCTTGGTGGAGCTACAACCTGTTGACACAAGCCCTTTATGCTATGAGCCAGAACAATTCTTCTTGAAGAGGTCTAGATTTTTCCTCTAATCTTGCCAGTCGTATGCTCTCTTGGATTTCAACAGGCAAGGTCATTGAGCAATGCACCTATCTCGCTGTTGTACTCAGTTTGTGAGAGAAGGATTGTGGTGTTCCCCTTGTCAGCAGATAAAATAATGAAGTGTGTTCTCAAATTTTGCAGAGCCTTCTTTTTGAGTGAAGTAATATCATCTTTTTAGGTGGAGTTTGCGTCAAAATTTGGCAGGTTTCCCTCCTAATCTCTTCTGCTACATCACTGATAAGTTTCAAGATTGCCTGTTCCATTCCAGCTGCCCCCTACCACAGGCAGCAGTACAAAGTTCAGGCCATTCTCAAGCACCAAAACCCACTGTTTCATCTAAAGTCATGTCTGTAATATTAGACACAGTGTGCTGTGGTAAATTTTCTTGCAATTGAGTTATGAGCTGAGCACACTTTATAGTTCAATAGACATTTATTTGTTGTTGTTTGTTTGTTTGTTTATTTATTTATTATTTGTCCATATAAATCTCTTTTCACTACATATATCGTACACAGAATATCTGACAGAAAATCTTTTTATCGAGTGATTTTTTAAAACATCAAACATGCATTATCTAAATTTTTATAACAAATTGAATCTATATAGTTAATAATTACAATTTTTTAAAATACTGTATATTTATAACTATTTTGCAATCAAAGAGACAAATTACATTTTTTCTCTGAGATTGAACAGTAGCAGTTTTACAGAAGGTAGGCTGTCACAGGCTTTTTAAAGCTCTGTAATTCAGGAAGAGATTTTATATGTCTGGTAGTCTGTTGTATAGTTATCCTGCATGATATACACCATTTTGGCGTAATGTGGTGTTACAATGATTAACATGTATGTCACTGTCTGACCTGGTACTGTAATGATGGACACTTTTGTTTTGAGGAAAAAGATTTTCTTCTCACAGTATACTTTTTTTGGCATGCATGACTACTTTCAGTACATAAATGCAGGGAAGAGGTAAGATATTTAGATCTTTAAAAGTTTTCACGGTTTTCTGTTGCTCACTAGTTTCATTGTTCGTGTAATTGCCTTTTGTTTCCTGAAAACTGTTATGGCCTGGTGTACATTTGCCCAGAAAATGATACCGTACTTCGGTATTGAATATACACAAACAAAGTATACAGCCCTAACTGTTTCCACACTAGTATCATTGCAAAGAATTTTTACTACATAGCTAGTTTTGATTTCAGGGATGTAATATGAGTGCTCCATTTAAGATTTTCCTAAATATGAATCCCAAGAAATTTAGTTTCATTGACAGCACTAATGTTTTGGTTATCTATACATATTAGGGGTTGTGCCACAATTTTATTTTGATCAGTGTGGAAATTTATGAGCACTGTTTCTTGGGGATTAGCTATTAGCCTGTTTCTAGTAAACCATTCAGACACTTCTTTTGTAATATTTTTTGCAGATGTAGTAAGATGGTCCCATCAGCTAGTGCTCAGATGGCACTGTCTACCCAGTACCAGGATACAGCTGAGAGATTCAATGAAATATATAGATGTATTGATAGTAATTTCATGGTCAACATACATTCTCTCTGATAAGGGCTGTACTTGCCCATCACTTAATTCTAACAGAGGTCATAGAGTTGATATGATGTTTAGATCTAGCAGACAGAGGAGTAATTTGCTTGTTATAGCACCTCAGTAAAAATGCTATTGTACACAGCACTATACTTCTATTATTATGTAATGTATGTTGATGGCCATCTCTTCCTTGTAGAGGTAGGCTACCAGATTTAACTTTACACAGTTTCACAGCAGATCTGTTGCAAGCATACTTTTCAGTTTTGCTGCCAGATAACACTGTGTAAGGCCAACAACATTTAATCAAAACAACCGTTCAACATCTTCATGCGGTAGTTGTTGCAATGTTCACTGCTGCAATACATTACTGATAATACTCTTCAAAAAGTGAACACAGCAACAGCCGTCACCTAAGGACACTGAACACCTGTTTTGATGAAATATTGTGGGCTTTGCACAGTGTTATCCAGCAGCAAACATGAGAAGTATGTTTGCAACTGATCTGTCAGGAAAACCCTAAAAGCCACAGCTGGTACCCTGACGGGAAATATATGGCCAACAACATACACAAGTTTGACAAATTATGTGATAAGAGATGTAGATTGATGTGCGCAATGGTCTTTTTATAGAGATGTCATGACAAGCAAATTACTCCTATATTTGCTATATTTAAATATCATATTGTCCCTGTGGCCTCTGTTTGTATTAAGTGATGGGCAAGTGCAGCCTTGTGAGAGAGAGGCTATGTAGTACAAGGCAGGGACTGTACATTGTCTCCATGAAATTACTATTACTGCATTAAAGGTCTCATAAAACTCTCAGCTGTATCCTTGCCAATCTCATGGACATGATCTACAAAAATGATAGAAGCTGAAGAACTGAATTAAAATTTGTGCCACAGCCAGGACACATCCTGCCTTTGGCAGGACAACAGAGCAGACGCGTCCATATTTACCATGTGTGGAGCCTGAGCTCACCTTATTTACATTCTGACGGTCATTGCCTAAGTGCCGGCTTACTGTGTACAATACGTGATGAACCATTACCATAAATCTACACTCTGATTTACTTTTTGCAACGATTATGTCTGACCCAAAGCACTCAAGGTGGGGCATTTTCTGCAAAAGGAAGTGAAGATCCCAATGACCGATGTTATCGGCATACATTTGTTGATCGTGAGCAGCACGGTCTATGTTAAAATCATTAACGACATGGCGTGTGAATGCATCCTACGTGAGACCAGCAGGGGTTCCTCTTCTGTCATGCTGATGGCAATGTGGAGGCGGTAACCATTGACCATGTGGGCTTAGGTATGCGTATGATATGCATTTTCAAATTGCCATTCAAACTTCCCGCTGAGGAAATCGTCGCGGCACTCCGACCATACGGCACAGTCCACGGCCATACTGCACAGAAGTGGACACAGTTTCGGACATATCCCGTCTTAAATCGTATCACACAGGTCACCATTGATCTCTGAAGCTACATCCTGTCCTACTTACAGACTGGTGGTGCTGTGCAATAATTATGTACGACAACCAGCCTCAGACCTCTTCTGAGTGCGGCAAAGAAGGGCACCTGAGAGTCAAATGTCTGCAGTGGCATATTACACAACTTCCAGCTGCCAAAGGACCACCTACATCACAACCTATAGTACAACCAGTGTCCTATGGCACTGTTCTAGCTTCTCCTACTGCTTTGAAATGCTGCCCAGATGTCACAAACGATCCTGACTAGACTCCGACGGAGAGTGCCTCGGACGGCCCGTAGTCTCTGCCAGCCATTGACACCACTCCAATGATGCTGACACATTTGAACACTGACCCTTCCCTTGGCAACAAGATGGAGATTGCCTCACACTTCATCCCTACAGCGGCTTTCCTGCCAGAGCGATGTGACTCCCTTCTGTCGTCGGACACGGAAGGTCACATAAGGAACAACTTTTTCTGAAACATTGCAAGAGAAGGCGTCACACCATTTCTGGCCAAGAGGAGACATTGCATGTTAAGGATGATGCAACCATCAACCAGCACAATGCCCCTGAATCCGCTACTGCTGACAGAGACATTATGAGCATGGAGACATCCACCAGTATGCCTGCGCCCATCCCCCCAACACCCAATGCAGGCTGTGAAATACTTGATGGACATAGCACAGCCAACAGTACACCACAAACCAATAAATCATCTCCTGAGACATAATGAATGATACACTGATGAACGCCGCCATGGTGTGGCATGAGAAGGAGTTCGAGGAGCAGGACCCGTTACAGGACACTGCGCCTTCAGAGCCGATCCACTAATCATACTCTCCTCAGTAGTCAAGTGGGATAACGTTCCATGGTGATGCCCACACCCTTGTGCTGATGCCAGGGTAGTCCATTCTCCAGCAGTCTGCCACCAGGCCTACAGGATAGCAACCATCAGCACCAACAACATCTGTCCCGGGATGAAAATTCACCTTATGCAGGAGATGTTCTGTGCTTCTGATATTGGTTTCGCCCTTCTACAAGAAGTTCACATGGCCAGTCTCCCAGATATCAATGGCCACTCCTCCACAGGTGATCCTAGGGACCATGGAGTGTCCATCTACGTCCACCATGGGATTTCTGTCATTGCCTAATAGGAGATGATTTTAACTGCGTTCTGCACCCCAAAGATCAGATTCCACACTATACTACATGCCAGGAACTAAATATAGTGGTGTGGGACCTCCTGCTTCATGATACCTGGGAAGTTCAACATGGCAACCTTTTTGGCCAAACCTTTCTCACCAGTCATTCCACAAGCCTACTAGACAGGATATCTGCCTCACAAACTCTTAGATCTGCGATACAGGGTGCTGAATGCTGGCCACCAGCCTTTTCCAACCATTGCGCTTACATCTCTATGGTTCTCCTCCTGCCACAATCTGTATGTTGCAGCTGTGCACCATGGAAAGTAAATACTTCTCATCTGTATGACCTGACTTGTCACCAACAAGTCACTGAGATGTTGACAGCCTGCAAACGATGCCTTCCCCACTACTGCTTGACTTTGGCATGGTGGATGGACAGTACCAAACCAGCAATCTGGAGGACACTGATGAGATACGGGAAGGACTTGGCCAACTGGCATAACAACGCTGTTGACTTCTATATGCAATTCTCCAAGATATGGACACTCTTGCCATCCCCAGACAACCAGTTGGAATGGCAAAGAACTAAGGCGAGGATTCTTGCACTGGCATGCTGGATATTGTAAGGGGTGGTGATATGGACATGGCGCCATGATCATGTGGGTTTCAAACTTCCATCCACGCATCATATAGTGTTCAACAAATGACGGCATCGCTGGCAGATCATCAACACTCTGACCACATCTCATGGCATGCAGGGGACCAATCAGAATGACATCATCCATGTATTCGTCAAACACTACTGTCATACTTATAGTGAAGAAGATGTTGATACTGAAGCAGATGACTCCATTTTGCGTTATGTCATGTGCACCCTCCCCTACATGGAGGTGGATGCTTTGACAGTGGTCGCCATGTGAGAAGAAGTCGACATCGCAGTCAACAAGGGTGCAGTAAACAGATCGCCCAGCATTGATGGCTTACGGATTGAGTTTCAGCATGCCCTCAAGGACCTCATGGCACTGCGGTGGATGACTATGTATCAAGACCTAGCAATCCCACCTGCCTTTGTTGAGGGCATAATCATTCCAGTCCACAAACCAGCCCCTGGTTTGATGGTCATGAGTTACAGACCGCTCACCCTACTCGGTGCCAATTACAAGATTTTCACTTGCTTATGGGCAATGCATCTCTGAACAATACTCCCTAATGTCCTTTCCCCAGAGCAAAGGATGCCTGGGGGACAGGTTAACATATAGACTGCCACAGGGGAATGCCCCGACTTAATTGTGATGACGGCGGCCTGCAGACTCTGTGCAGCGGTAATCGCTATAGACTTTGATAGCACCTTCAATAAAGTGTGCCCTTGTTTCCTGTTTTTGGGCATCCCCCCTCTGTTCCTTGATGACCTCTGGCGTCTTTACAACAGTTCCAGTTTATGTGTCCAAGTGAATAGACATTTAGCAGGGCTGGTACCCATCTGCTATTCCATACAGCAAGGGTGCCGCATCTCTACCCTCCTGTATTCCATTGCCCTTGAGCCCCTCATTGGGGACTTGACAACCAAGTTCTCTGGCCTCACCCTTAGCCAACACATTTTTCGCTGTTGGGCATATGCTGATGATCACCTCCTCCTCCTCCTCCTCCTCCTCCTCCTCATTCGCTACAGCTTTGAGATTTGAGTGGTCCTCGAATTGATCACACATTATGGAGCTGCCACTGGCAGTGCCATGAATGTCACCAAATCTTTCGCACTGCACATTGGATGAGGCCTCCAGGAA